>NC_136919.1:9872991-9937991 GCF_949752795.1 Hyperoodon ampullatus
AAAAGCAAATGTTTTCTGACCTTTTGTTGCTTATGTAGCTACCTTTAACATCTTATTTTATAGTTGTTAATGTGATAATCCAAACGCTTAGTACTTGGGTATCATTCTAATGCTCAGGCTACAAATTCTCTATATTCAAATTTCAATATGTATTAAGCATATACTACATACCAATACTACATACTATAAACCAAACTTCAAAGAGGGTAAGTGACTTGCTCAAGATCACATGGCTAGTAAATGTGAAAACAATGATTCCAATACAGGATTATCCTCCTCTAAGTCCAGGGTCCCACTCTACCTCAAATATCTAGAGATATGTTATACTATTGGATTTTAAATTCACTTTGCAAGTACAATACAAATGAGCTGCACTGCTGGAGAATATACTAAACTGGAGAATATGGAGTCGGAATAGCCTGGATTCAAATTCTAATTCTATTGCTTGTTAGCTATGATATTGTAGGCAAGTCCTCCTCATTCCCTATAAATAGAGACACCACCAACTCAAAGAATCATTGTGAAGTTTAAATGCTATAAAATATGTAAAATGCCTAAAATAGTACCTGGCATATAATCATTACTTTAAACAACAATAGTGGTATTCACTTTAAATCACAGACTGAAATCTGTTTTATTAAAAAACTGCATTCCCCAAAGTCAAAGAACTAGTTGCAGAATTCTTTAGTATCATCTGTGAAAATGAAACATTACCAAGAGCATGCCATGAATATAAAAAAAAAATGGAAGCTTTGCAATCTTAAATGTAATCTGTCCTACAATTAAAACTTTTATCTTCTTTTGTTTTTGTTTTTTGGCCATACCACATGGCATGTGGGATCTTAGTTCCCCAACCAGGGATCAAACCCACACCCCCTGCATTGGAAGCGTGGAGTCTTAACCACTGGACCACCAGGGAAGTCCCAACTTTTATCTGATTTCTGATAATGTTCAATACATGGTCAAATCTGATTGGGTTGGTTTCTTTTTTATTTTAAATCTTCCATTTTATATACTAAAATTTCTTTGCCATAGATTGTGCCGCCAATTACTGCAAAATATTTTAATGATATGCAGTATTATTTCTTTTTGCTTTCTCAATGTTTATGACCTAAGTATCTGTTTTCTTCTTTTGCTCTTTTATGTTACTTTTACTCTCATATCACTTCCAGCAGTACAATAGCACTTTGATATATACTGATGATGAAACACTCATGATAGCTGCTCATTATTAGTGGTCTCTGACCACATGCTTCAAATAAGCTCAGAAATCTAGAGAATGGCCATGTGCAGAAGACCACATGGAAAGTAAATGGTGTTTATTTGTTCTGAAATAAGGACTGTCTTCTTCCTGCGAATGTACTCATTACCATGTTGTAACTGGCTACACAGTGTTTTGTTAAAATTAGACCAAAGTTAGGCATCTTCTCAATTAGTATTTTGGGACTCTTTAATCAAATATTTCACTGATTAAATATGTGGTATTTTAAAAAACAATACATATAATCCACATATGATCCAAAAATTTGGGTCAGAAACTACCATTGTGGAGAAAAATGTGTACCATTTTAGAAAAATGGTCCTTTTTTCATTCATAATTTTTTTTCAAATGAAAATAATAGACCCCTGTTGAATTTAAAAATACATACAATACTTAGTCGTGTACTTTAAGGTGATCAGTAAACGTCATTCATATATACCTCATGGCAGTAAGAACCCTGCCTCTATCAGATAATTAATCTCATGCTTATCTTTGTATTCATTTCCTTTGCCTCTGCTGTAGCCATCTTCTTTCCCTTTTCTCTAAAATGTTCAAAAGTGAGTATATAAATTACAGCCAGTTGACTTCATTATGAATAGCAAATATCCACTGGTTCCCTTTTTCTTTCTGCAGAAAGGAATGTCCACTTTATTGTTTTTGTAATACCAAATTGTCTTGATGCACAGGCACTGCTCAAAATAGCATACTAGTAAATACGGCATGGAGGTCACTGACATCCTCAGTATATTCCAATGTAACAGCACAGCATAAAGTTTTATCTGTATTATTATAAAGGACACAGACTCAGTTTTATTGAAAGGGCTTCGTGAAGCATGGCATGATTATAGGAAACATGAACTTTACTACACTTTCCACATGATTTTACTTTTAAGTGTGCTAGCTCTTTAATATAAATACAGCATCTAACTAATGACTGAAGAAGGCTTCTATATTTTCACGCAATAGTCATCTGATTGCATCTCTCTTAAGGAGTTTACATTTTGCTATAAATACTATAGATGTTTCAGTCAACGGTGGACTTTGAAAAGGATATTTGTGCTTCTCATGGTCGTATCACATCCATCACTCTATTCCATTAAAAACCATGTAAGTGTCTGAAAAGCACAACCACCCACATGGCATACAGAGGACAATGGCAGAGAAGCTTGAAAGCATTTTCCAAGCAGCAAATCACACAAACAAGACCTCTATGTTAATAATGCATTCATTTACTTATAAATAATCAAAAAGGAATATTCTTAAATACAAATTACAAAAAGGTGGCTGGCTTGGCTAATAAAACAAAACATTATAGTGCAAATTTATTGACAATTTTCTCATAAACCATCTATTTCCTAGTGACCTATAAATAAAAGCTTAGCTAAAAAAAAAATCTATCTATATATCAACTCTTTAAGCAAATAACCTATAGCAAAGATATCCAGACATTTTTCATAAACACTTGACTTCCCAAAGCATATTCAAGATTTTGATACTACAGAGGTTTAATCCCCCTCTAATAAGAAATTAATGTGTCACATTCACTACAAAGACATCAAAATCAAGGTGGACTGAAAATTACAGCAATTAAATGTAGCATTGCTCATTAGAACAATTAAAAACATTTCCCCTCCAGAGACTAAATTTTTTTTTCCAGTTTAGGGGTATTGGGGGCAGAAAGAGTGAGATGGGGCATATGCAAATGGGCATATAAACAATTAATTAGGAAAGCCAATTTAAGGAGAATGAACATTAGGATCCATTGGAAAAGCACCATATCATAATTACAATCAGTTTTTACCCCCAGTTGCTTAGGGGGCAATGTGTAAATGTACATTTTCCCCCATTGCCTACTTATGAAAAAAATGTTCATTATTCAACCCACTTTTCTGAAGAGGAAATACGTATGCATTAATATAAATATGATTGTAGATTTTTATTAACAGTATACCAATTTCAAAATTGGTAAAAAAAAAACCTGATTTTGAACTGGGTAAACCATGGAAATGTCAACTTTGATTTGAGCTAACAAAAAGGAATTTAGAGGATGGATAAGCGCCAGGACCTTTGAATTAAATGAAAGACCAGAACACTCCACAGAATGTCTGCAATAACAGTCTCTACAGAAAATTATGAGGAACTACATAAATCCACCCTCTTCCTCTTCACACAGGCTCATTAAAGCTGTACTGACTCTCTGGGCAGCTATAATTCTGCTGACTGATACCCTGGAATCACCCTGTCAATACCCAGTGGTGTGCTGCCTCTCCAACTATCTCTGCCCCTAATATTCCTCTCTTTGATGGGATTTGCTGACCTTTAATCTGATGCTAGTTTACTCTCATCACTGAAGTGTAAGTCAGAGAGCAATAAAACGGCAACCTCACTGATTCAAAAGGAAGAGCTAAAGCCTGCTAACTGTGAATCTAACCTTTCGTAATGGCTCGCTCTTAAAGGAGGAAGCATGAAGTGGAAGGCAGCTAAAACAAACAATGTGTAATGCTGAGCACAAGATTTATTAGAATCCCTTTTGCATGGGTATTACAAGAGGACATCAGGGCTGTAAACAAGAGAGACACAAATACTTGCAAGGGAGACCAAAGTCCTGGTCAGAATAGCCTTCTATGCCAATACAAATCTCAACAAGAGCTGTGCTATAGGAAATCAAACAAGATTAGATGAACGAAAAAACCTGGGATGACTCCAAGTGGATGTAATAAAATCATCATTAAAAATAAGATGTTTCTCTGTGATAGGGTACGAGACTATAATGACTGAAAACCAAAAACTCACATTCATAATGGGTCCCAGGGAATTCAGAGAGCTTGCGGCAATTAAATGCTTCCAAATAATTTTCAGTAAAATATTAAAGGTAGGTTAATAAGACCTCACATTTATTGAGTGTTTCCTATGTGCCAGAGCTGGCTCAAAGTGCTCTACTTGTATTAACTCATTTAATCATCTTAACAATCCTAAGAAGTAAGTACTATTATTATGCCCACTTTTATTATCATGAAACTGAGGCCATGCTCACAGTCACACAGCTAGACAGTGAAAGAGCCAGAATTTGACCCTGGATAGTCTAGCTTTACAGCCTGAACTCTTCACCACCTTTTGTACATATTATGTTAACAGAACTTAAAAGACAGAGTAACTGCCTAAAGGGAACATTCATCTTTATTTTATTTTTGTATTTTTAAGAGTTGGCTCTGGGTCATTTAAAAAACATCCTCACGGGCTTCCCTGGTGGCGCAGTGGTTGAGAGTCCGCCTGCCGATGCAGGGGATGCGGGTTCGTGCCCTGGTCCGGGAAGAGCCCACATGGCGTGGAGCGGCTGGGCCCGTGAGCCATGGCCGCTGGGCCTGCGCGTCTGGAGCCTGTGCTCCGCAACGGGAGAGGCCACAGCAGTGGGAGGCCCGCGTACAGCAAAAAAAAAAAAAAAAAAAAAAAAAAAAAAAAAAAAAAAAAAAAACATCCTCACTACAAGAGTCTTAGTTCATCTGTGAGTTATTCTTTACAAATGTGGTTTGTTTAATATGAGACAAATGATTTTGGAGGGATAAAAATAAATAATATTTTATGAATAATGTAAATTTTATTATATTTCTACAATTTTATTATATTTCTCCAAATTAGTCTCTTAAAGATTATCATCAGGTACATTTTCCAAAAATGTTGACAAATAGGAAGAAGTGAGCAACAATTAATTTAAAAGTTGAAGTAATGAAATTTGAATATTTGACATTTTCAAGCAGTATTTATGCAAAAACCAAATGTATTATTCCATGTTTTCAAATAGCAGCAAATTCTAGGCCCTTTTAAATAGAAAAAGAAAGTGGCATTCAGTTTTTTATGACTGATCTCCTGAGGTTTCAACTATTTGGCCAACAAGCTTGAAGGGCCATAGACTGAATCACAAGTACATATATCAATAGATTAGTTTAATATCAACTAGTGGTGGTAATCGAACAAGGCCCCTTTTTACCTGCTTGCACAAAGACTGAGTGTCTTCCATTATAAATTAATCTGGTAAACAAAAAAAGAAGGATCTTTCAGGGTGCAAAACACATGAATCTATATAAAATATACACTAAATGCCAGAGAGTAAACAAAGCGGAAGTTATTGCATAACAAATCTCTTCCAGTCCTCTTGGGGAAAACAGAGTCTGACAGTATTAGGTTCTAACAGGTGCAGATAGCAGAAGAATTACTTATTCATTCTACCAGAAAGAAAAAGGATAATAAAAAGCATAATTTAATTTATAATTTATGTTTACAAGTGTTATTTTTAAGAGTTACAGTCTGCATCGCAGATTACTTGGTCTGGTTCAACTTGACATGTTGCATCATAGAACAAGCCTGAAGGTTCTTCACAACATGTACAGTAATTAACACGTCATTAACACATTAACTAATACACATTCAACATCATCAATGTTAATAGCATAATAATTAACTTATTGTACATAGCACATAGCACCCCCTGGCACTTTTCAAAATAAATTTGGAAATGCATAATTTCAAATATTTTAAAAGGTAGCTATTCATATTGAAGTATGTTTCATCAATAAACATTTTTATAGTTGTATATGTGTGTTGTATATGTATTTTGAAAATGAGGCGTATTTAGTGATACTAGAAATTAAGTCTCTATCTAATTCAAGCTGTACTGGTACAAAAGAACAAAGACAAGCCTTACTCTGTGAAAGAACTAGTAATACATTAAAAATTTAATACTTGGCAGGTCAAATCTGGATACTCTCTGCTGAAGACAACCAATATTAATGAATCAGACTACAGAGTCATTGTCTGGGATCCCAAAGGAAACAATAATGTGAATACAACAAATTCTTCTTAGAAGAGAAAATCCTGCAAAACTACTGAACAGAACATCATTGGTCAATGCTCTGATCATAAATATGTTAAACCATATATGATATTTTTGAATATGCATGCAAGCTAGATCCAGTTTTAACTAAAATTTTACTCTGATTTTATTTTTCAGTTTAGGTCTTCGTAGTGAACATCTTTGCATACTCATTTGCCTCACCATTAACCTCTCTCCATATAAGAAATAATAATTTATTTTAAAAAGTACAAGTTCTGTTTTATTTCCACAATAGATCTAAAAGATAGAAATAAAGCAGCTTCTTCAAGAAATGGAAGATTTTGGTTTCTCTAACAAGGAAGGTGACACAATTAAAAGAAGGGCAAAGAAAAGACAAGATCAGATGTCATGGACCAAACAAGGATCCTGTCAGATCAGGTAGCCACTTTTCACAGTTGATCTGGAGAACCCTGAGTAGTAAATTGGTAACAAGAAAAGAGTGCAAAAGGATGAGATAAACAAAATAAACACATTATAGACAGTCTACCAGGTGAACTTGAGTTAATTACTGCCCGGTTATTATTTATAAAATTTTGAAACTGTTATTGGAAGTGAGACCCTCTGGAAAACATAACTAGCTGGTTAATTGGCTCAACTAACTATTGGTACATAGGCGTCCCATTATGTACCAGATATATAGTCTTTTCCTTTATACTCTTTCATTCATTCATGCTTTCATTCTACAAACTTCTACTAACTACCCATTATATGCACAGCACTGTGCTAAAACTCATATACAGCTTGTTCAGTAGAAATTATTGATCACAACTAAGTAACTTCAGATTCCATTAAGAAACAGCTATTTCAGAAATGCAGTTTTGAAGTACAATTGCTAAATTTTAAATCAATTAACATACGTTATCTACTAAATTTAGTTGTACAAAATATCTATATTCATTTAGTTTTCATATGCAGCCGAGAAGCTCAGATAAGATTAAATGCCAGATAATGAATTTATAAATACCCTCTAAGTAAAAGCATTTATTTAAGAACATGAAATTTATCACTATCCTTTTCTTTATTTAAGTCAGTTTTGTTACCAGCTACCTTTGAGCTCCCTGGCATTATTGGTGGTAGCAGGTAAATAGCACATCAATTTGAGATCAGAGAACTAGTGAAAATATTAACAACCAAAAAAGGTGTTAAATTTTCTCCCAGCTTTAAAATTCTACAATTCTATAATAATGACAAAAAAAAAAAACTAACAAAAATACATAAGCTTTAAAAAATATTTTAAGCTGCCTTTTAGAAAAGATTTAAGGACTCTCACCTGGTATCTAATAATAGCTCTCTTAATATTTGGTTAGAGAAAGAATAAATTATAATTTAATCCTTGAACAACAAAGTATCTCCCTATTTAGTTCTTGGTCTATGGTAAGAACCTGACAAAACACTCCACTTTTTTTTTTTGTTTGTTTGTTAAAACACTCCACTTTTAATTAAGCATTCAGTTTTCTAGGAATTACATTTCTAAAAGATCAGTTATCTGATAAAATACATTCCATATTCTGCACATTGCTTAGGAGCTGTGTCTCTTTTAAAAAAGTATCAGCCATATTTGGGGGACTAGTATTATGATATTAAAATATATCATTATATATATATATATATATATATATATACACACACACATACACACACACACACTTGAGTGTACATAACTAGAATAAGACATTTGTTTTTACTACATCTCTATTTGGTTTGTTTGGGTATAAAGCTACCTGCATATAAAGGCTACACTGTGGGTGAGCTGAACCATCATCAGTTTATCCTGGGGTCTTCTGCACTACATACAATTATGCTGGGGTCACCTGGGTTATATAGGAAGCCTGAAGTTTTAAACTGTCATTAGAATATTGTGGCTTGATTTTAACAATACAACAGTGCTTCTAATGATCTTAAAGGTAATTCACTATTCAGACCCCAAGCAAAAGATGCAAATGTACCACTGAAAGCTCCTTATTAAATACCCACAGGCTACATCTCTGTACAATAAGCGGTCCAGGTCTTTTTAGAACATACTAATTAGATGAACAGAGAATCAGAAAAATGCAAAACCAGGTCATGCAGCAAAAATGGTGAAGTGTTAAAAAAAGGGGGGGGGGGGGGTATGAGAAAAACAGCAAATAACTCCATCCCACCATTATTAAAAAATTATCTACAATACGGAGGCAAAATAAATCATGTCAGGTCACTATTTGGCTCACCCATATTAGGGTGGATATTACTATTAAAGTTAAGTTTTAAGTTTATTGTCAGGGATATGCTTAACTGATGATACAATACTATGAATAATACATTAAGCAAAAGCCCAATCTAAAATTAAATTTGCCTTGGGTTATCTCCCATTACTAGAAGCATTCAGAATTATTCTGGTTTATAAATGAAAGCTAATATCAAGAAAATACTTTTGGGGGCTTTACTCTTTAACAGTTACATACACAGAGGTGCCAAACCAATACCACCACCGTTTTACAGAAGACAATGCCCTCAATTCTCAATTACTTCTAGACAAGCACATATATAGATATATTTAATAGAAAAATATTACATTTGTCATTTAAGGTGTATCAAAAAATCAAATAATTTATTTTCATATGAAGTGTTTGGGCATGTTACCTTTTTTAAAGTCTCCTTGTTCTAATCCTAACTTTGTAGAAACTGCGAAGTGGAGAGTCTAGTACTACTTTCTGGCAGGGAGGCACTGAAGGCTGTAAGGCGCTGCCAATGGTATTTTGAAGCTCTGTGATTTGTGCTCTGCCCCCCCTCTTCATGTACCCTCTGGCAATATCACACACACACAGACTGCTCGCCATTCCACCCCACCCCCCACCCCCTGCCAGCTCCCCCTCTCTAGCTCTCTCTCTCTCTCTAAAGACTATGATATACACAATAAGGGAAAAAATAAACTAGGCATATGCTATAAAGGGTTGTCATCACATACGTTTTTTGGAAAACAATTTAGCTTCTTTAGAGGTACTTATTGAAACCAGCACTTTAGCAACATTCTTTTCAATACCACAGAAGTTTCTTTTAGTAAATAACTTCCTGGAGAAAAATACCCCCTGATGTCAAACTGGGGTGGGTTTTTTTTTGTTTGTTTGTGTTTGGTACCAAATCAGTCCTGAATTCAGCCATTTCTATTTTAGTACTTGTGTATTATTTTAAAAGACTAACTGTTTTACATGAATTTGGGCATTTACTTTAAACAATAAAATTGTACTCATATACTTTAAACAACTTTAACATTCAATATAAAATAACTATGATACAAATAATCTTAGACACCCAGAAGAAGTACTAAGTCAATCCACCACAACTCACATTTATGAAGCTTGAGCACTAGACTAGAAGCCCAAGGATGTGGATCCTCATCTCGTATGTGCTGTACTATTTGGTTGTTGGCCTTGGGCAAGTTGCCTCCCCTGAGTCTCATCTCCCTATCTATGAAATGAGAGGAGTCAGCTAGACATTCTATAGATTTCCTTCCCTCAACAGGTTCAGCATTTAGTTAGGACTCTCTGATAGTACGATTATAAACTATAACAAGTGGTCCAAAGATTCTGAAATGAGCCCTAAAATTCAAAAAGCCGTTGAACTCATTTTATTTCCTCTGTAAAGCAAATTTGAATCATTATTACACTAAATTCTCTGAAATTTAACTTGCATCACATTCTAAAGGAGATTATAAAAGTTCCTGGGAGAAAACCTTGCTCTTCTCTCAGAATCAGGCTACGCTAGAGAAGTGGAAGTAGAGGCAGGGAATGGGTAGTGGGAGGGTGTCCATACTGGTGAGGGTGTCCATACTGGGAGGTGGTCCATATTGGTGAGAACGGTAGCTCCCAACTGATAATTTTTTTTTTTTTTTTTTTTTTTTTGCATTATGTGGGCCTCTCACTGTTGCGGCCTCTCCCGTTGCGGAGCACAGGCTCTGGACGCGCAGGCCCAGCGGCCATGGCTCACGGGCCCAGCCGCTCCGCGGCATGTGGGATCTTCCCAGACCGGGGCACGAACCCGTGTCCCCTGCATCGGCAGGCGGACTCTCAACCACTGCGCCACCAGGGAAGCCCCCAACTGATAAATTTTATTCTAAAATGCAAAACACTGCCTCAGGACCTCAAATCTCTTTCCTAGCCAAGAGACCACCAGTCCACAGAACTATAGTGCAAGAAGGAACCTCAGCATCTATTCCTTCACACAGTTGACTTGAGGCTCAAGTTACAATTCTTACATAAAAACTGTATTTAAAAAGCTATACTCATTAAAGTAGGGTGCATTTCTGTAGTGCACTGGGTAGTTCTTCATAAAAGGAATGCTGTCTGTAAGTGAATGATAATTTAAATAAGTCACATTAATATTTTAATTATTATAACAATGATTAAATAAAATACAGATATTTTCAATTTTATTTAAAACAGCCAATCTTGAATTAGGGCTTGTTAAAGCCAGCTAGTGGTAAATATATAATCATGTAGTTTAAGGTCTTTACAGGATGCTATGCAAATGATAATTCTGCCCATGTCCAATATAGAATAAATATGCACTTGTACGGAAAGCTCCCATAAACTTTGATGCTGTTTCTTACTTCCATCTAGTACTTTTAAATCAGATACCTCAAATAGCAGTTTTCCCTACATAAACTAGAAGTACAGTAAATCTCAGTATGTGGTCTTTTAGACATGTGAATACATTTTGCTGGTATATATGGCATTTCAGAATGGTTTAGGTCTCTAACTAATTTGCTGAAGATGATTCAAATATTTTAAACCAAAATTGTAAGTAACATTTGCCAGAAAGCGTAATAGTGATAATTCTGAAAATCTAGAAAGGACTTCATCAATTCATACTTAGATCATTTACCATTCCAAAATGTACTCTATTTTTTCTGGTACTCTCCATAAAGTCTTGGGTTTGATTGGATGATATAATAAGCAAAATAACTTATGAATGTTTTTTGCCCTCAAGAAGCTATTCTAAATGAATTAGTCCTCCACGAATTAATGAATTCATATTTTAAGATGCATTTGCAAAATGTTCTATCATTCCAATAATAATCTGCAACCTAGTTAAGAAATGTTAGCCTACCAGGGGGGAAGAAGTCTAATGGGGAATGAATGTCATGTTTGCACAGGAAAAAAGGACATATGAATATAAAGCCCATATGTACTCGTTTTGACATGACACTGCATTTAAGTGATTTTATGCATATTATTTCAAATATTCAATAGCATTTAGATATACATCTAACTATTGAAACCTTTTAAACAATGATTAAATTTTTAAAATCACATTAAATTACAATGTAATCTCTTGAAATCAATCATAAATGAACAGGAAAGGAAACAGTTAATATACTAATTACAGTAATTAAGAGTTGCCAATTTAATTATAGCTGGGGATATGAATGCTTTAACATTTGTTAGAGTGTAAAAAACAAACCTTTAATGCAGAGACTTTGTTCACAAACATCTAATGGAGACCTCCTCTACCTCACTCTGTGCTTCTCTGCTGACACAACAGCAATGGGTTCAGATTGAAGAACTTGTCAGCAATCAGGCAGGAGGAAGCTAATTAGCTTGCAGGTTAATGAGTGTGATGGCTCTTGACAGCATTTTGCTACAGCCTCTTCAGTATTTAAACAATAAATGATTACTTATATACAGTTGAGACATTCTAATCATAATAGCCAAGCCCACATTTGCTTTTCTAAGTACAAAATCAATTCCTTTGTTTCTAAATCAAAAATATATAAAATTTGCAGTAGTTACATGTCTATCATATTCTTAAAAAATATTCTGGGAAGGAAATGGGCATTTAAAAAGGTAATAAATTGTACTTTATATAGATATATGCCCTTTTGAGTTGAAAACTTCCATTGAAAGGATGCCTGGTTGGTGAAATAATTGGGTTGCTGAATGATAATTTAAACACGGCAGCTTTTTAGTAACATGCAACAACTTTCCTTAAAAAAAGAATTCACGACTTTTAATTTTTTAATTCTAGGTTTCTCTCTCTGTGAAATAGGTATACAAGGCACACACAGAGGAACCTCTTCGCTTACCTTGTCAGTTACTAGGGATTTGAAAACAGGTGGTGAATTAAGGAAATAGCTCTATAGAGAGATTAACCCATTTCATCAGCCAGTGGAGAAGGAAATAAGAACATTTTTACGCATCCCTATAATCCATATATTTAGTGGTAACACAAATGCCTTAATAAAAGCACTAAGGAAAAGAAAGTACTTTGCAACATTTTGATTTACTTTGTAAAGTAGCAAGTATTAAAATCTAAATTGTCTGATTTTTATTTACTTGAGAAGAAAATGATATGTGTCCAAGAAAACCTTATCTGAGAATTAAACTGAACTTTAGCTGCATAATATCAAGGGAGGTTATTTCAATTTAATATTCAGTGTTCCCTAGAAATTTGAGCACAGACATAGAAGAAACACCTGCTGAGATTCACACTGCTTTCTAAATTATTTTGCATGCATGAAAATATAATTTGTGTACCTTCTCACTACTGTATGATGAACATTTGAATAAAAATAGGAAAGTAATAAAAATTTCAAATATGTATGCTCTGTTTTACGTTTAAGAATAAAAAGTATTATATCCATCACAATTACAGTAGCCAACAAATAACTGTACATCAAAAAGCTTTAGCAGACCTGGGCAGATTTCGTGGAGGAAAAAAGAAACTAGTGTAAAAACCAAAACAGTTGGTTGGAGAGTAAAAAGCTCCAGGTGTAGTGAGTGCCTATAATTTCCCAGGGATGAAAGAAATAATGCAAATTCAAATTCTGTGGTTACTTTGTCACTTTCCCTTAGTTATTTTGAATAATAAATCTTTAGAGTCAAAATACCAATATTTAAAGAATTTTCCATCATTTGTGTGCTACTTACACATCTGAATTCTCTATTACATTATAAACAATATATGAATATAGGTTTCTCTGTATCAGGCGTACATTCTTAAATAACATAGTATTAACATATTGTTAGCTTACAAGTACAGGTATGTCTTATCACACATACATGCAGCCTACTGTAATCTTATAATTTTTACCCCTAAGATGGTTAATATAGATCCTTAAGCCCCAAAGGTCA
Organism: Hyperoodon ampullatus; assembly: GCF_949752795.1. NCBI lineage: Eukaryota > Metazoa > Chordata > Mammalia > Artiodactyla > Ziphiidae > Hyperoodon > Hyperoodon ampullatus. Next base: position 9,886,250 of record NC_136919.1, read on the forward strand.
CCACAATGCTGTGCTAAATCCCGGTAGGTATGTAAGCAACTTTTCCTAAGCTCTAACCTAATTAAATTTTAGAGAATCAAAATTTTCCTCCAAGTTATATGATTAATTCCAACCTAGTGACTTTTTTGGGGAAACTGACACCTAGCCAAAACCACAACCCATTCTGCCTGTTTAAATGAGAATATTCCTCAGTCTGAAAAATTATTTATAGAGATTTTTTACTACCCTTGTATACTGCAATGTTATTTCCTTTCCCACACACTAGCAAAGTCCATTTTCACAACTGCTATAAAGCGGCATGTTCACAGCTAGTAAAACAACTCAATAAATAGCCTCACGAAGCTATAGCTGTCTCATATCCTTTCCTCAATAAAAACAGAGGTGAACTGCTTATTTTCAGCAGCACACTATGAGAAGACAGAAGCATTATGACTGCTCATACATTCTGACTATCATTTGCCACAAGCTATATCTGTCAGCATTAAATAAAGCTGCATTATAAATGTAAACAAAACACCCACATCTACAAAATGAGCTGTCCGCCATGGCTGTAGGCATGAATTGAACCCGCTTATTGACTCAGGTTGCTCTTTTTATTTATTCTTCTACAAAGACATGCATTTACTTTACCCCACAAGCATACTAGGTTTCAGAAAGGCAACTAGTCTTGTGCTAGAGCAAAAAATGCACATGTTGACAAATGCATATCTTAATAGGAACAGCATTATGTAGGCAAACATTAATCAATTGTTAAAAAACTATTTTAGGGCTTCCCTGGTGGCGCAGTGGTTGAGAGTCCGCCTGCCGATGCAGGGGACACGGGTTCGTGCCCCGGTCTGGGAAGATCCCACATGCCGCGGAGCGGCTGGGCCCGTGAGCCATGGCTGCTGAGCCTGCGCGTCCGGAGCCTGTGCTCCGCAATGGGAGAGGCCACAACAGTGAGAGCCCTGCGTACCACAAAAAAAAAAAAAAAAACTATTTTAAAATGTTATCCTAGATCAAAACACTAAATCGTAAATAATCTGTGAACCTAATCCTCTACATATGTATTTATGAACTGTAAGAGGTAATTTACTATAAAAAACAACAGAACATTAATTTCAAATATCTAATGATAATGAAAGGGGTGTAATGATACTCACACAATTGTTCCACCCTCCACACCTCAGGTATTCACTGATAAAGTAGGGAGCTAAATACTGAGGGAATTCAATTAGGCAGGGCATAAAATTAACTCAAGCTACCAACAAAAAATCGTTTCTGAAAAAAATTAATATATCCTTTTCAAAATGCCTTTGGTACTTTTTCCAGGTGCTTTAGTCTTAGTGCAACTTATGCAGCCATAGTGATAGAAGAATGAAAGGGTAACAAATAAAAGGGTACCTAAAACTCTGTAATCTTAAAAACACTTTGCCAAGGGACTTCCCTGGTGGCACAATAGTTAAGAATCCACCTACCAATTCAGGGGACACAGGTTCGAGCCCTGGTCCAGGGAGATCCCAAATGCCATGGAGCAACTAAGCCCGTGCGCCACAACTACTAAGCCTGCGCTCTAGAGCCTGCGAGCCACGACTACTGAGCCCATGTGCCGCAAATACTTAAGCCCACATGCCTAGAGCCCATGCTCTGCAACAAGAGAAGCCACCGCAATGAGAAGCCTGCGCACTGCCACAAAGAGTAGCCCCAGCTCGCCACAACTAGAGAAAGCCCGCGCACAGCAACGAAGACCCGATGCAGCCAAAAAAAAAAAAATTTTTTTTGCCAGTTTTATTTTTTAAAATTCTGCAGAGATAATAGATAACACTGAATTTACTGCAATAAGTTTACATTCTCACTTATAATGTTTCAAAAAAGGAAGGACGAGGTCTTTTCTTTTTTCTGTTGTCACATGATAGGACATGATGCCAGGGAAGTAGAAATCTGAATTACAGATACACCAAATTCCTAGAAGTGAATACAGCTCTGATAATATTCCAACAGGTGTGCTGTGCATCAAAATTTTAGTTTATATCCAGGCTTATTTTGAGAAGGACCATCATCGTGCCAAATAATGACAAGTGAAGGTATGTTCTCCAGACATTCATTACAAATGATGAGCCAGAGTACACATATAAGCCACCAATACACATGGATAACAGTAAATACAATGAAATGTATCCTTCTTTCAAACAACCACACAGGGTCTTTCTGTGCCCTTGATCAAATAATTTCTCAATTAGTTTTCTCCGCTAAATTGACTGATTGCTTTGGCCTCGTGTAGGCAGAGCTATAGAACTAGATTAAAAATATGCCCATGTAGCCAGGACCACGGAACAGATTTCCAGATGACAGAGATCTAAACATATGCAGAGACCAAGTACTCCAAAAAGGTTAGTATCTGTCACCTGTTGAACATTCTTGAGTCACTTAGAAGTCTAAAAGTTTGTCCCTTTGTCGCTATGAACAAAATAGTCCACAGATTAAAGTCTAGATTTTAAAAGCAAGAAGTAAAATGCAGTGGTTAAAATACTAACACATACTATCACAGCTAATTCTTATGCAGGACATCATCCCCTATGAAAGGGAAAGCATAAATGTTCCTTTGCTTTTCACTATTCCATAGATGGATATTAATTATTACTGCCTTTCCTTTCTAAGATAAGCTTGTTAACAAGAACTACAGGATTGCTTACAGATGCTATCCATATTGGGTAGGTTGCATCATTGTTTATGATGTTTACAGAAAAAAGGGAAATCAGTACAAAGAAAGAGTATGGCATAATTAATGTATTGTAGTGTAGTAATTTCCACTTTCTACCTCCATTTAAATAAAATAAAGCTCAGTAATGCCAGCGTAAATCAGGGGGAGCCACAGGGGAGCACAGCAAGGCAAAGACATTAAAGCCAAACCAAAGCCCTTCTTCACCCAAGCTACTATTATTATTACTTGTGCAAAGCAAATATTCAGCCTCCAACCCTAAATCATTTCAATTCCTATTTCCAAGTATAATTTAATCTTTTTCAGCGACACTTGATGCTTACTTCATCACAGCATAATGACAGATTAAAAAGTTGTTGAATTAAATATTAAAGAGGACTTCAGGCAGTTCTGCATTTTTAAGGAATAACACAGATTGGGGATGAAATGAGAAGCCCAAATGCATATTTTATACCAAAAGGAAAGAATACATATATTTTTCCTTCAGGCCACCTACTTTGTAATAAAACACAGGGCAGGTTTTTATTTAGTGGATAAAAATGTGAAATAGTATTATAAGCTTCATATTATAATCTGGCACCACACAGTTATGTCAAAGCTAATGATACTAAGAATATGATTTTTTGTGTATCTTATTTAAATATTTTTAAAATAAGTATATTCATAATTTATCACTTTTGCGTTCTGATTTTAAAGATTAACTTATTTGTGGAAATTTATCTCAGAGGTAAAAATCTCACAGATGATAGCATCAAAAGCAAACCATTATGTAAATGATTTTATGATACAAATTGTTCTGAGTGGATGAAAAAAAAGTTGAGCCATACTGGTAAATACAGTTCCAATTAAAATGCTGATTGGATTTCTAGGTCTAATTTTGGAAGCTCCCATTAGATTCAGGTAAAATTAAAGATGAAATGCATATAATAATAGTACCTTAATTCAAGTGGAATGGAAACAGGGTCAAAAAACAAAATTTTGGATGTTTCTATTTAGAATATATACAGATAATAATACAAAGATACACACAGTTAAAATTCCAAGGGCTCATAGATCACTAAGTTTGGTATATGTTTTCAATTTTGCTGTTTTTAAAGAACAGAAGTTTTCTTTCCCGAGGCTTAAAAGAAAACAAGCTTTTTTTGTTCCATTGTGAATTCAAGCAATTTAATGGGGGAAAAAAAGAACTCCATGAACATTTGATTCTATTTGTAAAACATCAAATTGCAATCTTTTATACATTTATACACAGTGATTGTATCTAAGTGCTTTCTTTTCTGCCTTTTTATTTCACTTATATGTTATCAATACTTTCTATCTATTTGATTGAACCACATGAAATTGACATTTTTACTGTCAAAAATGGTCAGATACCAGCAATTTCATATGATTCATCATTCACGTTAGAAAACTGCATCTTTATACATTTCCACTTAAGAAGAGAAAAAATCATCCACAGTACTGTTTTAAGCAATTAGAAGTGACTTAAAAAATATGTACGATATAGAGGGATCAACTTTTTCCTTATAGGCCAAGGGAGAAATGACATTTGTTTTCAAAAATAGTTCATCTTTGGAACAAGTGCAAGTGTCTCTTCTGAACAAATGTCAGAAGAGAGCATTAAACATCTTAAAAGTAATACTTCTTATCTATTTATTTAAAGAAATAAAGTGATAAAGGTACTACATTGATTTTTTCAGAAATTATGACTGGCTGCAATAGAGCTAAATATCATCATGGCTGGCAACTACACATGGCTTTGAAAGGATGGCCTAGTTCCTTTTGGAAAAATTTTCAGTGTGGTTGCTCCTGGCTGAATGTGACGCGATTTACTCATGAAATTCTGCACATGCAATCCTTTATTTTAAAGAAAACTACAAAATATGACCATGGAATTGTTTTTGCAAACCTAAAAATGGGGCAAGGCTTTTCAAATCATCCTTTTTTTAGTGTTTTCCAATCTCAGTGTTCTGCTGTTCGACAGCATGGATATTTGGCTAGTCATTCCTTGAAGGCATACGATTCTAAGTCCACACAATGAGGTGCATAAACAACGCTGCAGAAATTCTGTACAATAATCTTTACTGACACTCTTTAAAAGTGCAAAAACAATACAAAAAGCACATTCATCCTCCCTACCATCCCCAATGCTTCCTGACTAAAGCCAAGTCACTAGGGAAATGGATGCGGGTGGGAGGAAGGGGCAGAGAGTGGTGACAAGAACAGCAATTTTTCTACGGTTTCCATATTTAAATCCTGGAAAGGGCAATAATCTAAAAGTTCTGGAATTGTTTCCATACAGCAATAACGAGGTAATAATTTCCCATCACCTAGGACATAGTAGGTACTCAACAAATGTTTGCACAATTAAATTCCCTATGGAATTCCCTACGGAATTCAGCTCCCATTGAAAAACAGCCATTAAGTTAGGATGTTTCAGAGCCAATTACGGCGGGAAACCTCCCGAATGATGTTTCATATTTATATGGTGAGCGGTTAGAGAGTTAATTTTTTTCTTATCCACCATTTTCCCAGGGTGTCCTTGTTTTGCAGCTGGTTCGAAATTTTTTCCTATCGGTGAAAGATGTTCATACGGTGATTTTGCCGTCCTCCTCTGAGATACCTGAGTAGGCAGCAGCCCAGATACTTAAAATCAAGGAAATTCAGCCACTACGGTCTCCAGGCCTCAAACCAAGTTTCATGTTTGGATTTGAAAGGCACTGACTCTCGAGCTCGGGAGCAGGGCTGAGTCCCGGGCTGCTGACCTCAGGGCACAAGGCCGGCTGCAGGCAGCCGGGGAACAAGACCCGGCCTCCTTGGCTGCAGCCCGCCCGGGCGGCCACCTCGGCGGGGCGCAGCCGGGACCGCCGTGGGGAGGGGCGGCTCCGGGCGGCCGCGCCGCTCTACCCCGCGGCTCCCGGGATGCGCCCATTGTTCTCCGAAAGCCGAGCAGCGGCCCGCCGGCCGGAGCGATCCCGGCTCTCCCGCCTGCGGCCGCGCCGGAAGGCCCCGCGGCCCGGCCGTCTCCCTGCTCCCCGCAGGGGCGCGCCCCCGCCCCTCCGGCTGACAGCGAATTCTCACCGCCTTGACTGCATAATTAATGTAAATGGAGCAGCCTCCATGTCATGTGCGGGCTCTTTGGGTTTACTTTTGTGCGACACTTACACAGGAATATTAACTAGAGAAAGCAGCATCACAACAGGGGTGGAAAATCAGCCTGTCAGGGACTCATTCCAAATGCCACTGAAAGTGAATTGGCTTCAAGATCGTTTCATCAAGGTGATTGAGAACAAAAACTACTAAGGAAAGAAAATTCGGGCTTAAACTGAGCTGCCACACATCCATTATTTATCTCTCTAGTTTCTTTAGGAACTAGGTTCCTAACACCAATTTATGCAAAACTCGGGACTTGAAAAGAGTGAGGCTGCTGCGTGTAAGCACAGCCAAGCGAGCCTTGTCTTGGCCCGTGCGTGTGTAAACGCGCACTACTCCATGAGTGTGCAGACTCCCTTCGACACCCCACAACCAGGGAGTAAGAGACCTGGACCAAGAGACACCTCTCCACGGGTCAGTGAGCTATTCCGACGACCCCACAACTTAACTGAAAATAAGGCTGATATCTCTGGGGATGCTCAAGAGCCCTTCAATAAGGTGCCTGATTTATATTACTGCTACTCTACCTCCAGTCAAACTGTGTTAAGGACATTTTATTGTACTCTGTGGTCATTGACTGTTTTTCTTTCCATAACCTGCCATGAGAAAAAACTCAAAAGTCAAAAAAATGAGTAAACTTGCAAAGCACATTTTACACCAAAACATATATCTTTTAAAGTATTTTTTACTTATATTCATAATTATCCAGAATATTCCATGTTGGATATATTCTCTTTTCCAAAAGAGGAGAGAATGTGACTTTGCAAGTCTTACGTTGCCTGACCTAAATTAGCAGGAAATCCTGCTATACCTTCTAGACCAGTATATTGGCCTACTAAAAATATTATTTTAAAAATTAAGAATTTACATCTCAAATGTACACATTTAGTTACTTAAATTCAGTTAGACTTAAAGAACCAGAGTACTATAAATTTATGAACAAATTATTAGATGCATTAAGGCTCTATGTGTTTTTATAATAGTAAGCAATCAAATCCAAAACTTTCCTAATATTTAATTTCTACACAATTTAGGATTGGAAATAAAACACACTAGAAAACCAACCCCCCAAATCCAGTAAGAATGAGGATATTGTAAATTTCAATTTGCATCTGTGTTTGGTGTTGTTAAGGAACAACAACAAAATTGGACTATCAAATCTTAGGCTTCCCAAATAATGCCATAAGTGAGAGTATCTGTTTCTGTAAGGCATGTGTGCCACCTCTCCTCTCATATAACAGAGTGACTTAATCCTGAATGTTTTCAGGGAATTCCTCCACACAAAGGGGTCAACTGTAGGCCACAGAATAACCTTACACATATTTGTCTATTAAGTGGTTGAGAACTAAATCCACCTGCATGTCTTTACTGGCTTAATTAAGGATATGATATAACAATAACTGAAAATAATACCTTTATCCATTCAATACACTACACGACAGAAGAGATCAAAATGGACATGCCGATCAAAAGGTTTACATTAGACAGGAAGCAGCCGTCAGACCATTATTACAAATTAAAGGTATTATATTCAAGTCATTTTTAATCTCTTAAAAATGAATAACCCTTCTCTGCACATTAAATCATTTTTCTCCACAGAAGTAACATTTCTTTTATGTCTAAATGCACATATTCCTTCATATGCTTCAGTTCTTTTACTAGAGATGATAGAGGTCTATTACTCTCAATTGTAAGTCAACATTAGCCAAGTTTGGGTTCCTCTCTTTATCTGATATAACTGACTCAAAACAAATTTAAGTTCCTACATTAAAAAAATGAGAACTCACAAAGTGATCATACACAGTAACCTTATCTCCTAAATCTCATTTTACTGTGCTCAAATTCTTATTGGCATTCTGTAGTTAATAACTTCTATATTAACATAAGCTGCTTTATGTCCAGTCACTGTACTTGATAAATATAAAATAAATTCACCCTTACTTTCTACTAATAACTAAATTAGCCTTCTAATTCTGGAAACTTGTACTTTTAAGAACTTAAAATATCATGTATTAAAATATCAATCCTGATGTTTTTAAAAGGACAGCAAATTTTGGATCAGTATAGTGAAATATAAACAGAAAAGTCCCTTGAGATACTATGTGAAACCTTCAGCTCATTGATTTTGTTCTTGATAATATACTATTAAATTGGCAAACATGCTGACCTTGTGTGCAAAGGCAGAACTGTGCATATGCCACAGAAAGTTAAAAAACAGCCTCAAAATGACTGTTTAAAACTGTAGGCTACCAAACCTTAAAATACAGACAAGTATTCCATAGTTTATTTAAATTGGCAACCACAATTTAACAAGCTATTCTAACAAATGATTAGCATAGCATGTGCTTTTCTTTAGCCATCAATTATGACACAGGGTAATGCAGGGCACAACTTAAGTGTCAAATTACAATATGCTATACAAAACCACTTTGCAACACAGCTTTCTGTTTGCTTAGCAATTACTACAGAGCACACTGCTTTTCATGAAAGGAATTGGTCAGAACTGTTTATAAGAATTACCACAAATGTTTATATATTTATATGACAAAGAATTAGTTGACAATTTCATAAAATTTCTCTTTAACCTTTAAAAAAATGACTGTGTTATCTTGTGTTGGCTTAAAACTATGCATACAACCAAAATGGTCTAGGTCTTTTTCTTTTTAAAATAAGATTTATCTGTGGTATGTGACAATAGTAGAATAGTACTTTTCAAGACCAAAGTATGAAAAGTCTTTTCACTAATTTGTCCACTAAGAAAATTTAAAACTTTTATTGTTTGAACTGCTGGTATGGTGGAAGTCTGAATTAGTGAAATATGTGATCATTCTGAAGACAGAGCAACAGACCCCTTTTTAATTCTCAATAAAACAAACATGGATTTAAATGCAAAATAACCTAGTATAATTTCAGAAATGTGGTCAGGCTGTAATCTTCACATGGCAATCACTGTTTCAAATACTTGATCTATCAGTGGTGAAAATGAATAAAGGTTATCTGTCTTAATTGTAGGGCTATCCATTAATTCATAAAACTCTTATGTGAATAAATGCTTAATGAGAAAAGGGAAAAAATACACAAAACAGTTTTTACACTGTTTTTTTCCATTCTGCTGCTGTCCTTTCTCCTGCATTTGCCTAAAGGCTCTCAGTAAATTACACTCCCAGTAAATGACTGTAATTTACCCGTTGAATTCCCTTGTTCAGGAAAAGCACAAAAATACATTCCAGCATTTCCACAGCTCAAATTTACCATTTGGGATGTCAAGAACAATCCATGGGCAGTAATTTGAAACTGTTTGAACCTTCAAATGAGGGAAATTAGAAATGTTTTGAGAGCTAAGATTTTCAGTGAAGAGATAAAAAACCTGATAAAAATCTCTAACTGTTCTGTTCCTTTCTTCCCCCTCCCATAGCAGAGGCAGAGGCCTAAATAAACTATTCCACAGTGGGTTTTGAGACAGTGCTATAGAATATAGTAGTAGTAATATAAGTCAAATTTATATTTAAAATTTTAATGTTAACACACACTACATAAATGTCATGCTTACCGTTAAAAACACAGACCCTCTTTGCACTATCAAGGCTGTCTCCCTGTGCACTATCTACCTGACCATCACTCAAAACAACTTCCTCTAATACAACTTACATGGGCAAAGTTGTAAAGACTCAGGGTCCTAGGGATACCTAGCAGTCACTGTTAAAATTATTTGTAGAAACAAGAACAAAGACTTTGTATTTATTCTTATGTTTCAATAGGGAGAAATCCCATGCATAAAGAAATATAAACATTTATATGGGCCAAACTTAAATTGTATCACTTAGTATTTTAATATGTAACACAGGCCAACATATAGAATAAACCAGCATAATCCCCAATGTAAACACTTCCTTGCTGCTGTAAGATGCGCACACACACACACACACACACACACACACACACCTAGAGTTAAGAACATTCAAAAACCAAAACAACCTATTTCACTCTGTCTAAAGGCAGGTTTTCATATGGCAAAATGGTTATAAATCCTCATTATCCTAAATAAAATTACAGCACTTTAAACATTTCCAGGGAGAACATTCTCTCTTCTAAACAACTACCTTAGCGAGTAATAGGAAGCAATATGGTTGCACTTGTGTCACAGTTGGAAGCCTTTTTAAACTGTCGCCCTGCTAGCAAACCGATTCTACATATTAAAATGAATGTGTTGCTTACTTCAAGGGGAAAAATCATTTGTAAAATCAAGACCATTATTAGGATATTGTGACTTACTTTCTCTTTGAAGTGAACCAGAAGGCAATAATCTATGTATGTTCACATAACTTCACTCTCCATCAGTTTGGTCTTAGAAAAGGAATTCTTGAAAGATGAAGCTTTGCATATTTAACATTTAATAACCAAAACAGCACATTGTACCAAATATTTCTGATCACAAATTATATAGGAAAAAACCCCTACGTTTCTCTGTTAGTATAAAAGACGGAGGAGCCTTTACAAATGTTTCCAACTAAATTATATAGACTGTTTTAAAAAAATACCATGTATGTATTTTTATCTACTTTAGACTATCTGACAAGTGCATCCTTTTCCCAATAGTTGTGTTGGCATCAAGGAGTACCCAGATATTAAAGTAGCTGTATAAATGACTCTAACAAATGAATAGTTTAGATAAGTTTAATATCAGACCTAAGCTGAATATGTGGGCCAAACTTCTATTGTGCCCTGAAGTTCACAGAGAAAAATGAATGATAAGCATTAGCATTCACTGGGCAGACAAAGATGCTTTTCTCATGCTCAAATCTGTATTTAATTGTGAAAAATATATTGGAACTTATCTTCTCTACATGTTTCTTAATTTAGATATATAATGACCATGTGATTTAAAAATTCCACATAGATAATGGAAGAAGTCATATTTTCCAAAATGGGGAACCATGAACAGCTCTCACCAAGGATTTGTAGGGCAGTGCTGCTCGCTATCAAATGGTTGCTTTGCTTGTTTTTAAGATACCCCTTGTAGATTCTTAAGCATTAATTTTGTTAACATTTAATATGAATAATTTAAAGTTTTTATAATCTCAGCTTTTTTAACATTTGGAGTATGTATTCAATTCAATAGATATTTACTGCACACTGTGTACTACAATGCTTAACTGGGCAAAGCAACTAGTAATAAAGTAATTAACTTCTCAACCAAGATACTGTATGTTCTGCTGTTGTTCCTGATTGAAATTTTCTCAGTTAATTTCTAGACAATTACATTATCTATTTCATAATTGCAGACCTGGATGAATTGTTTCTAAAAGTTGCACCATGTTTCAAGCCAATAGAACCTATGAATGCATAAAAGCTCCTGTTTCTAATGTCACTGTTATCAAGCCAAAAACAATTATACTCATTTGAGTTATAGCAACCAATAAACTTAGATAATCACCATATGCAACACAACATTTTGGCACTTGAACTTAAAACTCTTGTAGACAACTATAGATGGCTTCTAATGCAGAGCACTCTTGTCCTACCCAAGGCTGCCAATAGAAATGCCAAAGCTGCTGAATGCTGCGCATCCTAGTAATGCTGTCAGTAAATGGCACATTCACGCAGCCCCCAATCCTCTCTTCCCAGGCATGGTCTTCTCCAGCTGCAGCTTAATTTCCTGTGACTTGCCTAATTACTGTAATTAAGGATTAATTGCCATTAATTATTCACACATAAGCTCATCGCAAATCATGGGGTAAATGTCTTATGAAAGCTGCCATACAAGCCATGTATAAACACACTGGGATGCTTCAGGCAGGCGAATCTATCACTCAGCCCTCAAGCAAATCTCTGTGCTTCTCTTACAAAAACAGCTATAACTCTCAGAAACTCGACAGTCCTTTCAGGTAAGCATTAGGTTACAAAGCATGTTTTCCTGTGGAAGCCACAACGGTTTTATTAGTACTATAAATGCTGTTTTATCTTTCCAACTGCTATTTTTATGTTTCCATTTTTATTCTACAGTGCTCAGTTTAGGACAACCACTTGCTTCAAGGAGGAATGTTTGCAGTTGCTACTTTCCCCCATCACAGTTTGAAATAGTTCCATGTGGTTTACAACATATGACCATGCAACTGGGATCAGCGTGCTAAAAAGTCAATGAATTGGCTACACAGTTGGAACAGAAGCCATTTCAAAAGTCACAATTTCTTTCATTGGTGTAAAAAAGCTATAGCACATATTTAGTCACTGCTAGAGTGTTCCATATAAGGCAGGTTACCAGCTCTGCCACAAAAGTACCACAGACAAAAATAATTGAAAATGGCAAGCAAACAAAATAGCCTCATGTAGATTGCTCTTGTATTAGTTGGGTTCCCTGTTTTTCATGACAGTACCTGGTATTTTCACGATTACAAAATATAAACATCACTCCTTTGCAAAACTAGAAAAAGAAATTGTTTTTTTCCAAGTATTTCTAATAGACCCTGAGCTGATCAGGAAAATTCCAAATCTTAGTCTAGAAATTATACTCCTAACACTTCTTTCCAGTTATCTAGGGTTTACTGTTTGAATGCTTTAAAACAGAAGAAATCATTTTAACAACAGAATAAACTATTGTATGTGTTAAAAAAAAAAACAAAAAACACTTAGGGTTTCCCTGGTGGCACAGTGGTTGAGAGTCTGCCTGCCGATGCAGGGGGACGCAGGTTCGTGCCCCGGTCCAGGAAGATCCCACATGCCGCGGAGCGGCTAGGCCCGTGAGCCATGGCGGCTGAGCCTGCGCGTCCGGAGCCTGTGCTCCGCAACCGGAGAGGCCACAACAGTGAGAGGCCCATGTACCGGGAAAAAAAAAAAACAAAAAAACTTAAACTATATCAACGCTATGTATTATAACTGCCCTAGGAAATTTAAGTCTAAGTAGGCAGAATGTTGTTCTAATTGTTATGTTAGTTCCTTCTGCAGCAAATTAATGCATGAAACATTTTCATTTCGGTACATGTTTGTGTGTCTGAGTTAAACATTTATGTTAATGGACCTTCTGGCAGATTTCTAATGCCTCAAATAGTCCTCTAGAACAGCGACTTTTCAAATAAGAGCTCTTTCCCCCATTTTCTGCAGTACTTGTAACAGGGGTACGTGGTAACTAAAATAATTTCACAGTTTTAAAGTCTAAGTTTAAAATCAACTACTTAAATAACTACAAACCATATCTACATTCAAGCAAAGTACCAAGAAAGCTTACAGAGACACTGACTATCCAAAATGTAAAAAACTACATATATACACTCCACTTTCTAATATCTATTGGTGACATATATTCAAATCACAATTTTGACCAATTCTTAAGAAAAAAAAATAAACCCCATCATCCTTTGGTTCTAACAGATTTAAAGGGTATGCATGATTTCTGTAGTGATCACAGAGTGTGTTACCAATACCCTCCAGAACCTTCTTTACAAATACCCAGCCACCCACTTGAAGAGTGGACCAATATTAGAAACCAGATGCCTGAAACCACAAAACTAAATAAAGCAGCCCAGTTCTTGTATATTTAACTTCTGTTGCTCTCAAAACTAATGAGAGATGCACAAAGCCTGATAACACTCCTCAACTAAGACACAAGTCTTTCTCTGTAATATTAGATTTCTAAAACTGGAATAATGTTTACAAAGTCCTAACTTTTATCCCTGTTGAATTACATATGTAATCCAAAACTGCAGTCTGGAACTTAGTTAATATTTAATGGTGATCATGGATATTCCACTCCCAAATCCACCCATTTGGACTACCTGTCCCCTCAAAAATTTTTGGTTAGGAGATTTAGTCTCCTAAGAATTTATAATTCTGGACTCTTGCATTACTACTCAAATAAGAACTGCTCTACACTAAATATAATTTGAAAATTTGGAAACTAAATCATTCTACAGGGAAATTCACAAAAATTGATTTTGGTAGAAATGTGTAATTTACTGCCAGTGGTAATGATACAAAATTGAATTTAAATGCTGTTCAGGTTTTATTATCATTGTGTTTTAAATTTACCTAAAGTTCAATAATTTAACTTAGCTGTCATTTTCCTAACTGATTCCTATACCCCTGTCCTAGAGTCAGCAGTCAGTGACACAAAAAGCTGTTAAAATCTACCATCCCAACACATAGCTTTACCATCGTCATCTAATTGATACTTCCCTGTTTTTGTCACCTTGCCTTGATGCCAGCTGCCAGCTCTGCCATGTCACTTTCCATTTATGGACTCCCAAGTCCCTTGATCTGGCTAATTAGGGTTTATGTGTTAATTGGAGTAAATACAAAGATGGAAGTCACAGGCACAAATTTCAAAACGCAGCCATAAATTGAAGAGCTGATAAGCAGGGAGAAGATGCCTTCATAGAACAAGTGTCAAGTTTATTTTATCACTGGAAAGACCCAGAATATCCTGACAAAGTGATACCTTTAAGTTTTTGAAAAGACTTAACTAGAACAGTAACTAACACATTAAGAATATTGCTCTGTAGCAGAAAAATATACAATACATTTAAATTTGGTTCAAGAAGGCACAGCTCTCTTTGAAAATTTCTAAACTGTTTCTATTCAGTAAGGGTTTTTTTATTTCTATCTTATTTCACAAAAACATACACCTTGCTTTTAATTTCTAATAAGAAAAGTCCAAAAGAAAATCCAGCATTTGAAAATCCTGAGATATGATTCAAGTGAGAAAAGTGACATTTTCACTAACATTTTGGATATATTAATACTTTTTCTGCTAAACGATAACTGTTTGATTTAGAAATAATTACCACCAATTACAGCCAAGAGTTTCTGAATACTATACAGACAGATACATTTCAGATGCTTACGTCAAATGTCAGTTAAGCCTAAAATGACTTTAAAAGGCGTATGAATGATTTCTGTAGTGATCAGAGTGTGTTTTCAACACCCTCCAGAACCTTCTTTACAAAAGCAGTACTGTCAGGTGGAGACACTGTCTTTTCTAGCATCTGGTAGGGAGGAGCAAAGTCAGATAATTAATATGGAAAATAACTGAAAGAGCTGGTAAAGTCTTTCTTTGCTGTTTTGCTTTTACAAAAAGTTTCATACCTTATCAGTCACATTTAGTTCACAAAAATGTAATGGGAGGACCACTTCATCTGTTACAACCATTATATCTTTTACAACTACCTGGGATTTGTTGTTAATAATGATAATAACAACAACAACAGCTACTACTACTACTTACATTTATACAGCACTTTACAGCTTACAAAGAACCTCTATTTATGTTATCTGAAGTTATGGTAACTAACAGAAGTTAGGTAACATCCAAAATATACATGTAAGGACTTTTCAGAGAAAGTATTCAAATCATTTTCAGGCTGATAATCATTTGGCAATGACAGAACAACTCTATCTTCCAAAAGCAGCAGTGTAATAATGAAAGTATTGAAAAATAAAATTAATTATAATAACTAGTGTTCACATCTGTGTGGTGTTTCTTAAAAGATAGATTTAAGTAGTAGCTTAATATATATGAAACAGGCACATCAAAAATCCTTCACAAACATCCTTTCTTATCTTTTTTAATCAACGGAATACGGTATTCATTCTCCTAATAATTTATGATAACTTAGGTTCAACATTTTGAAGATGTTCCTTAGGTGAAACTCTTGTTTCTGTTTTAGGATTTTAACTTTGCTTAGTATTTTCAACTCATTTGCCACAAGTCTGAAATTAATCAACTCTTTGAGTAAACAGAAAAGATATGGGAATGAATAAAAGACCTTTTGCACGAATGATAATATTGAAAGTGAACCTTAGATATTCACATACCTTCTGATGAAGAATAGAATACCTTTACAAAAAGAATATTCTCGGGAAAACTTTTTGACAACAGTGCTTAAGATTTTTGAAATATGTGAAATATGAGAAAATTCATTTAACTTTTTTCTTGGAAAGAAAAAGTTGCTTCCTTCTGGTGATGTACATCAGTTCAAGAAATATATTTTAAATTCCTACATAAGAAATGAGTGAAAATATCACATGAAAACATCTAAGACCTACATCACACATTATATCACTAGCAACTTTGTACAACTCTTTAAACAAAACTATCCTATAACTTAGTGTGAGGTTTTAACTGAAAACAACCAAGCTAATTTCTACAAATTAACAGATGTCTATGAGAAACAGTAAGAAACAAAGAAATGCATATGTGAACATCATCAGAATCCAAATGAGTTTATTGTAGGACTCTTTAAAGCACATCTGATCTTGGCTCCAGCCCGTAGTCTACCTTTCAACTTGCAAATGACAGTGTCACCAAACACTGTCCTTCCATCAATCAAGCTGGGTCATGAATATACAAAAGGCAGCAGAGAAGCTGGCTACCTCCTGCAGTTCAACTTGGCCTAATTATCTAGGCCTTCCTTTTGGTTACAGTCCGAAGGGTATACACCCAGTCAGCTGCTGGGCAGCCGGAGGCCTAATCAAGAGAGGTTATGCATACTGACCCTTATATGGACATCCAATGCAAGCTAAATGTGAGCACCAAATGTCATCTTTCTTATTCATCATTATGAAATTTCCTTCCCCTTTCGAAATACCAATCTGCTGCCATTTTCAGACACTCCTCTTACCCCCCTCCAAGCTGTCATTTCACTGTGCTTGCTGCCAGTTGAGTGAATTAGCATTCTAACTGATGTGCTGCTCTTCTCAGACAAATCCTTGAGCTGCGTTAACTAATGACTTCTAGCCAGAAAAAAGAACTGATAGTCAACCATTGATAAAAGAGAGTCCATTTCCACAAATCACAAACAATCTGCCATAATGGTGGCAAAATCAGTAAGGAGTTAGTACGGTTATCCACTTTCCCTTGTGTTTTTCTCTCATTCCACTACCAAGAAACAACAATCACCACTGAATGGAATCTAAAGCTGCTAACTAGTCAGCTGCAATTGTGTATGATGATGAACTCTAAACAAGACAATTTATTAACCAAAGTATTGGTGGGGATGGGAAGAAGACAAACAATGAAGAGCAATTTTCATGGACAGTCAAATTGAGGATGAATCTAACAAGACAGCAAACTGCCCCAGTGCCCAGTGCCATTCCCTGCACATAATAGGTGTTCAATGGTTGTTGTTCTCGATGATACAAAAGACCAAATGTAATGTAGCAAAGGCCACAACTAGGACTGTGTGGTGGAAATGTTAAGACAACACCAGATACTGTAAATGTTATGGAGCATGTAATGTAAAAGTGAAAGATGGGAATAAAAGAAGATTCCACTTTTAAAGTGGGGGAGATATAGAAGATAGAAAACTTTAGTAAAGAGAATGAGAAAAGGAGAGATTTTATGGGCTGCACTTATATGATGATTTACAATCCTGCAAGTCCTAGAAGAAGTGCTGGAAAGTCATATCTAGCTGAAATTTTAACACCAAATATAATTACCCAAAAGGGCGGGAGATGGGGTGGGAATCAGAGAAAGCTTACTTTATGATGAAAAAAGGATCTTTCATGATCAAATGTAGGAAGTTTGATTATGACAGCACCCTGATTATTTAGCTTATAAAGTCAATATGCATTCATTCAACAAATCTTTATTAAAACCCTTCTATATGCCAATCACCTGGGACCTGTGTACGAGTCTCTGGGGGACAGAGAAATATGTATGACATGACATATTCTCAAGCTGTTTATAATCTCACTAGAAAGACAGACATGCAGATATAAAGAGTAAAATAACACTACCAAATTTACATATAATGTAGTCACAATAAGTGGCACATAAATAAAAGGCAAGTGAGTGATACAAAAAATAAGTTTTTTGATTCAGATAAGGGAGATAGCAGGTATCCTAAAGGAAGTAAATAGCATCCGGATAAGGGAAGCTTTGAAACATGATCTACTTTGAAGTACAGTACAAAAAATAGTATGAGAACGTTTTTGTAGTTAAAAAAAAAAAAATACACCATGAGGCAGAAATTAATCAAGTGTTCCTGAAGAAAGAAAACAGACCAGTCTATAACTAGGACAGAAAGTTCTTCTTAGGGAGTAGTAGAAACTAAGCCTTCTCTGAGTCTCGAAACCAGGTTGGGGTCTTCTAAATATGCTTTTCTTCAAAATCCGATATTCTTCCTTTCAAACAAATGAACAGGGTTCAAGATGGTAGAGTAGAAGGATATGTGCTCACTCCCTCTTGCAAGAGCACTGGAATCACAACTAACTGCTGAACAATCATCAACAGGAAGACACTGGAACTAACCAGAAAAGATACCCCACATCCAAAGACAAAGGAGAAGCCACAATGAGACAGTAGGAGGGCCGCAATCACAATAAAATCAAATCCCATAACTGCTGGGTGGGTGACTCACAAACTGGAGAACACAAATACCACAGAAGTCCACCCACTGGAGTGAAGGTTCTGAGCACCATGTCAGGCTTCCCAATGTGGTGGTTTGGCAACAGGAGGAGGAATTCCTAGAGAATCAGAATTTGAAAGCTAGCAGGATTTGACTGCAGGACTTTGACAGGACTGGGGGAAACAGAGACTCCACTCTTGGAGAGCACACACAAAGTAGTGTGTGCATCGGGACCCAGGGGAAGGAGCAGTGACCCCACAGGAGACTGAACCAGACCTACCTGCTAGTGTTGGAGGGTCTCCTGAAGAGGCGAGGGGTGGCTGTGGCTCACCATGAGGACAAGGACACTGGCAGCAGAAGTTCTGCGAGGTACTCCTTGGCATGAGCCCTCCCAGAGTCTGCCATTAGCCCCACCAAAGAGCCAGGGTAGGCTCCAGTGTAGGGTCGCCTCAGGCCAAACAACCAACAAGGAGGGAACCCAGCCCCACCCATAAGCAGACAAGCAGATTAAAGTTTTACTGAGCTCTGCCCACCAGAGCAACACCCAGCTCTACCCACCAGGCCCTTCCATCAGGAAACTTGCACAAGCCTCTTAGATAGCTTCATCCACCAGAGGGCAGACAGCAGAAGCAAGAAGAACTACAATCCTGCAGCTGGTGGAACAAAAACCACATTCACAGAAAGATAGACAAGATGAAAAGGCAGAGGGCTAGGTACCAAATGAAGGAACAAGATAAAACCCTAGAAAAACAACTAAATGAAGTGGAGATAGGCAACTACCAGAAAAAGAATTCAGAATAATGATAGTGAAGATGATACAGGACCTCAGAAAAAGAATGGAGGCAAAGATCGAGAAGATGCAAGAAAGGTTTAACAAAGACCTACAAGAATTAAAGAACAAACACCCAGAAGAATTAAAGAACAAACAAACAGAGATGAACAATAAAATAACTGAAATGAAAAATACACTAGAAGGAATCAAGAGCAAAATAACTGAGGCAGAAGAACGGATAAGTGACCTGGAAGACAGAATGGTGGAATTCACTGCTGCGGAACAGAATAAAGAAAAAAGAATGAAAAGAAATGAAGACAGCCTAAGAGACCCCTTGGACAAAATTAAACGTAACAACATTCGCATTATAGGGGTCCCAGAAGGAGAAGAGAGAGAGAAAGGACCAGAGAAAATATTTGAAGAGACTATAGTCGAAAACTTCCCTAACATGAGAAAGGAAATAGCCACCCAAGTCCAGGAAGGGCAGAGAGTCCCAGGCAGGATAAACCCAAGGAGAAACATGCCAAGACGCACAGTAATCAAACTGACAAAAATTAAAGACAAAGAAAAATTATTGAAAGCAACAACGGAAAAACAACAAATAACATACAACGGAACTCGCGTAAACCGGAAGACAGTGGCATGATATACTTAAAGTGATGAAAGGGAAGAACCTACAACCAAGAATACTCTACCCAGCAAGGATCTCATTCAGATTCCATGGAGAAATCAAAAGCTTTACAGAAAAGCAAAAGCTAAGATAATTCAGCACCACCAAACCAGCTCTACAACAAATGCTAAAGGAACTTCTCTAAGTGGGAAACAGAAGAGAAGGAAAGGACTTAAAAAAACAAACCCATAACAATTAAGAAAATGGTATTAGGAACATACATATCAATAATTACCTTAAACGTGAATGGATTAAATGCTCCAACCAAAAGACACAGGCTTGCTGAATGGGTACAAAAACAAGACCCATATATATGTGTCTACAAGAGACCCACTTCAGACCTAGGGACACATACAGACTGAAAGGGAGGGGATGCAAAAAGATATTCCATGCAAATGGAAATCAAAAGAAAGCTGGAGTAGCAATACTCATATCAGATAAAATAGATTTTAAAATAAAGAATGTTACAAGAGACAAGGAAGGACACTACGTAATGATCAAGGGGATCAATCCAAGAAGAAGATATAACAACTGTAAATATATATGCACCCAACATAGAAGCACCTCAATACATAAGGCAACTGCTAACAGCTATAAAAGTGGAAATCGACAGTAACACAATACTGGGGGACTTTAACACCTCACTTATACCAATGGACAGATCAGCCAAACAGAAAATTAATAAAGAAACACAAGCTTTAAATGACACAATAGACCAGATAGGTTTAAATGATATTTATAGGACAGTCCATCCAAAAACAGCAGATTACACTTTCTTCTCAAGTGCCCACGGAACATTCTCCAGGATAGATCACATCTTGGGTCACAAATCAAGGCTCAGTAAATTTAAGAAAATTGAAATCATATCAAGCATCTTTTCTGACTGCAACGCTATGAGACTAGAAATCAATTACAGGGAAAAAAATGTAAAAAACACAAACACATGGAGCCTAAACAATACATTACTAAAGAACCAAGAGATCACTGAAGAAATCAAAGAGGAAATCAAAAAATACCTAGAGACAAATTATAATGAAAACACGACAATCCAAAACCTATGGAATGCAGCAAAAGCAGTTCTAAGAGGGAAGTATATAGCACTACAAGCCTACCTCAAGAAACAAAAAAAATCTCAAATAAACAATCTAACCTTACACCTAAAGGAACTAGAGAAAGAAGAACAAACAAAACTCAAAGTTAGTAGAAAGAAAGAAATCATAAATATCAGAGCAGAAATAAATGAAATAGAAGCAAAGATCAATAAAACTAAAAGCTGGTTCTTTGAGAAGATAAACAAAATTGATAACTCATTAGCCAGACCCATCAAGTAAAAGAGGGAGAGGACTCAAATCAATAAAATTAAAAATGAA
Organism: Hyperoodon ampullatus; assembly: GCF_949752795.1. Lineage (NCBI taxonomy): Eukaryota > Metazoa > Chordata > Mammalia > Artiodactyla > Ziphiidae > Hyperoodon > Hyperoodon ampullatus. The sequence goes on from NC_136919.1 coordinate 9,907,254, forward strand.
AAAGGAGAAGTTACAACAGACACCACAGAAATACAAAGCATCCTAAGAGACTACTACAAGCAACACTACGCCAATAAAATGGACAACCTGGAAGAAATGGACAAGTTCTTAGAAAGGTATAACCTTCCAAGACTGAACCAGGAAGAAATAGAAAATATGAACAGACGATTCACAAGTAAGGAAATTGAAACTGTGATTAAAAATCTTTTAACAAACAAAAGTCCAAGACCAGACGGCTTCACGGGTGAATTCTATCAAACATTTAGAGAAGAGCTAACACACATCCTTCTCAAACTCTTCCAAAAAACTGCAGAGGAACACTCCCAAACTCATTCTATGAGGCCCACCATCACCCTGATACCAAAACCAGACAAAGATACTACAAAAAAAGAGAATTACAAACCAATATCACTGATGAATATAGACACAAAAATCCTCAACAAAATACTAGCAAACAAAATCCAACAGCACGTTAAAAGGATCATACACCATGATCAAGTGGGATTTATCCCAGGGATGCAAGGATTCTTCAGTATACGCAAATCAATCAATGTGATACACCATCTTAAATTGAAGAATAAAAACAATACAATCATCTCAATAGATGCAGAAAAAGCTTTTGACAAAATTCAACACCGATTTATGATAAAAGCTCTCCAGAGAGGGAGCATAGAGGGAAACTACCTCAACATTGTAAAGGCCATATACGACAAACCCACAGCCAACATCATTCTCAATGTTGAAGAACTGAAAGCATTTCCTCTAAGTTCAGGAACAAGACAAGGATGTCCACTCTCACCACTATTATTCAACACAGTTTTGGAAGTCCTAGCCACGGCATCAGAGAAGAAAAAGAAATAAAACGAATACAATTGGAAAAGAAGAAGTAAAACCGTCACTGTTTGCAGATGACATGATACTATACATAGAGAATCCTAAAGATGTTAACAGAAAACTTCTAGAGCTAACCAATGAATCTGGTAAAGTTGCAGGACACAAAGTTAATGCACAGATATCTCTTGCATTCCTATACACTAATGATGAAAAATCTGAAAGAGAAATTAAGGAAACACTCCCATTTACCATTGCAATAAATAGAATACCTAGGGGGCTTCCCTGGTGGCGCAGTGGTTGGGAGTCCGCCTGCCGATGCAGGGGACACGGGTTCGTGCCCCGGTCCGGGAGGATCCCACGTGCCACGGAGCGGCTGGGCCCGTGTGCCATGGCCGCTCAGCCTGCGCACCCAGAGCCTGTGCTCCTCAACGGGCGAGGCCACAACAGTGAGAGGCCCACGTACCACAAAAAAAAAAAAAAAAAAAAAGAATAGCTAGGAATAAACCTACCTAGGGAGACAAAAGACCTCTGTAAGACACTGATGAAAGAAATTAAAGATGATACAAACATATGGAGAGATATACCATGTTCTTGGATTGGAAGAATTAATATTGCGAAAATAACTATACTACCCAAAGCAATCTACAGATTCAATGCAATCCCTATCAAATTACCAATGGCATTTTTTTACAGAACTAGAACCAAAAAATCTTAAAATTTGTATGGAGACACAAAAGACCCCGAATAGCCAAAGCAGTCTTGAGGGGAAAAAAAAATGGAGCTGGAGGAATTAGACTCCCTGACTTCAGACTATACTACAAAGCTACAGTAATCAATACAATGGCAGAAAAACAGAAAGATAGATCAATGGAACAGGATAGGAAGCCCAGAGATAAACCCACGCACCTATGGTCAACTAATCTATGACAAAGGAGGCAAGGATATACAATGGAGAAAAGACAGTCTCTTCAATAAGTGGTGCTGGGAAAACTGGACAACTACATGTAAAAGAATGAAATCATAACACTCCCTAACACCATACATGAAGATAAACTCAAAATGGATTAGAGACCTAAATGTAAGACTGGACACTATAAAACCCTTAGAGGAAAACATAGGAAGAACACTCTCTGACATAAATCACAGCAAGATCTTTTTTGATCCACCTCCTAGAGTAATAGAAATAAAAACAAAAATAAACAAATGGGACCTAATGAAACTTAAAAGCTTTTGCACAGCAAAGGAAACTACAAACAAGATGAAAAGACAACCCTCAAAATGGGAGAAAATATTTGCAAATGAATCACCAGACAAAGGATTAATCTCCATAATATATAAACAGCTCATGCAGCTCAATATATATATATATATATATATATATATATATATATTTTTTTTTTTTTTTTTTTTTTTTTTTTTTTTGCAGTACGCAGGCCTCTCACTGTTGTGGCCTCTCCCATTGCAGAGCACAGGCTCCGGATGCGCAGGCTCAGCGGCCATGGCTCATGGGCCCAGCCGTTCCGTGGCATGTGGGATCTTTCCGGACTGGGACACGAACCCGTGTCCCCTGCATCGGCAGGCGGACCCTCAACCACTGTGCCACCAAGGAAGCCACAGCTCAATATTAAAAAAACAAATAATCCGATTAAAATATGGGCGGAAGACCTAAATAGACATTTCACCAAGGAAGACATACAGATGGCCAAGAGGCACATGAAAAGATGCTCAACATCATTAATTATTAGAGAAATGCAAATCAAAACTACAATTAGGTATCATCTCACACCAGTTAGAATGGGCATCATCAGAAAATCTACAAACAACAAATGCTGGAGAGGGTGTGGAGAAAAGGGAACCCTCTTGCACTGTTGGTGGGAATGTAAATTGATACAGCCACTATGGAGAACAGTATGGAGGTTCCTTAAAAAACTAAAAATAGAATTAACATATGACCCAGCAATCCCATTACTGGGCATATACCCAGAGAAAATCATAATTCAAAAAGACACATGCACCCCAATGTTCATTGCAGCACTATTTACAATAGCCAAGTCATGGAAGCAACCTAAGTGCCCATCAACTGATGAATGGATAAAGAAGATGTGCTACATATATACAATGGAATATTACTCAGTCATAAAAAGGAATGAAATTGAGTCATTTGTAGAGACATGGATGGATCTAGAGACTGTCATACAGAGTGAAGTAAGTCAGAAAGAGAAAAACAAATATCGTATATTAACGCATATATGTGGAACCTAGAAAAATGGTACAGATGAACCGGTTTGCAGGATAGAAGTAGAGACACAGATGCAGAGAACAAATGTATGGACACCAAAGGGGGAAAGGGGCCTAGGGGTTGGGGTGGTGGTGTGATGAATTGGGAGATTGGAATTGACATATATACACTAATGTATAAAATGGATAACTAATAAGAACCTGCTGTATAAAAAAATTAATAAAATTCAAAAAAAAAACACAAACAAATGAACAAACAAAAACTTGTTCTAAACCTGTCTTCCCAGCTCTTTTGAACTTACTCTTATTGGGCATCGTGCTTTATCTTCTTATTCATCTATCACCAGCATCCTAACACTTTCCCTGGTATATAGTGTTCGATAAACGGTAGTTAACTGAATAAAAGAATGAAGGCCCAACTTATAAACAGCCAAGAATTCCAGGCCAAAAAGCTTGAACTTTATCCTAGGCAATGGGAAATAACTAAAGGTTTGATTAGCATGACATATGCAGTATCACACGAAGATCTATTACAAAAGCAATTCATCAGCAGAATGTTAAGAAGACTGAACCAAGAATTAGAACCTAGAGTTCTGGTTGTGAGGGTATCAGAAAAATCTAGGCAAAAAATGACAAAAATCTTGAGAACAGAAAGAAAGGGATGGATATAAGAAACGTTTTTAAGAAGGGCCATCAGGATCTGCCTTCAACTTGAGATATAAATGGACATACTAAATTCAGGGTTGGAATGCCATTAAATCTAATCCCTCTAGTAAATATTCGACGTTTGATATTTCTACCAAGTGGCTCTATTCAGCTTCAGCTTGGACTCTAAGAGTTCCCCCTACACCTCCCAAAATACGTCACACATCACAGTGGTATTAGTTAGTCCTTATACCAGCCTAAATGTTTCCTACAGCTCACTAAGTTTAATTCTACTAATTGTAAACATAAAAGGCTCCCTTTTTCATTGTATTACAACTTTCCTATAGTTAAAGACTGTGAACTGACCTAATCTACACCAAAGTCTTCTTTGATAGACACAAAACATACACCATTCCCCATAAGTCTTCTCTGAGCGTACCATTTTCAAACCCCCTCTTGCAACACGGGTTCTGAGTGCTTCCAAATAATAATACTTCAAATATTTGACAAGCATAGAATACATTAGGATTGTTACTTTTTTTGCTCTTGTTTGGGAAAATATATTTAATTTAATGACAAGAAATAAAAACAGTAAGTAAGGATTTAGGTTAGAACGGGAAAATTACTTCCTGTAGGGTAGGTTCTGCAGTTCTATTAACAAAAATCAAAATTGTTAAATTTTGACAGACACATCACACCACTGTCTCCTTTGAACTTAGATTTATTGAAGTCTCCTTTGTGTGTGTATGTACTGAGGTTACATCAGATCTGAACTAATTTCAATAATCATTTACTGAGTGCTATCCAAATGACAAACTTTGTCAAGTCTATCTCTGCATCTGCTCTTAAATTTTAAGTGGAATGTCCTTCCCTTCTCTATCTAGATAGCCCTATTAAGCTTTCCAAAAAAATCCTTATTTGCAAAGATTTTCAGTATAACATTATTTATAATACCAAAAAGCTAAAGACAACCGAAATATATTAGAATATGGAAATGATTAAGAAAGCAACAATATACACTCAGTAAAATTACTGATTAAAAAATTGCTAACATGGAAAGTGCTTACATTGTGGTACTAATGAGGAAAACCCACAATATTGAAAAATAAATGATCCCAATTATAAAACAAAAATATGCATTGAAAAATGAGGAGTCTGGGAAGAATGCAAATTAGTTACTCTTCTGAAGGGCAATCTGGCATTATCTATTATAAAATGTGTACACACTAGAACCTAGGAGTTGCAAGTATCCCAGAGAAACTCTAATGCATGGGACACAGAGATACACATGGATGTTAGTCATAGCCAGAAGCAGAAATCTCCTGTTACTTTTTAAAATCAGCATTCATCGATATTACCTCATGACTGCATCACAACTTATGTATTCGTTAAGCAACTGATAGACTTTAGGGCAGTTACTTTCCCCCTCTTATTCCATTATAAACAAAGCTGTTATAGACATTCAAATACATGTCTCTAGTACACATGTGTAAGTTTTTCTCTAGGATATGTACCTAAGAGTAGAGCTGCTAGTTTAGTGCATGCCAACCTTCAACTTTACTAGATATTGCCAAATTATTTTCCAACGTTGTACCAATTTATACTCCCACTTACCATACCTGAAAGTTCCTGTTGCTCCGCATTCTTACCAACGCTCAAAATTTTAAATTAATTGAAGATCATTTTATGCATTCTATCTTGGTGAATATTCCACGTGTAACTGAAAAGAACACATATCCTGCTGTTACCGGCTAGAGGGAAATGTCAACTAGCTCAAGTTGGTTGAGAGTGTTGTTCATGTATTCTATGTCCTTGCTGATGCTTCTAACAATAACCCAATCCTGTATTAATGACATAAACTGAACCTGGTCTTAATATATTATGTCTGTATATTGTTGGACTCAGTTTGGCAACACTTTGTTGAGAATTTTTCCATCTATATTCATGAATGAGACTGGCCTGTCATTTTCCTTTCTTGTATTGGTACCAGTCTGTTTCAATATCACAATTATATTAGGGTTATATAATTAGTTGAAGAGTGTACTCTGTTTGCAACACTGTATAATTTGTATAAGATTGAAATTATCTATTCTTTGAATGTTTAGAAATCAGTTACAAAACACTTTGATCCTATTGTTTTCTTTGTCGCAAAATTTAAACTACTGGTTTAATTTACTTAATGATTATAAGACCATGTACATTTTCTACATTTTTAGTAAGGTTTGGTAATTTGTATATTTCTACGAATATTCCATTTCACCTAAGGTGTTAAATGTATTGACAAAACGTTTAAAATATCTTCTTTTTAATCTCTGCTGCACATGCTATTTCAAATCCAGTATTATTTGTGCTTCTCTCTTTTCCTTCCTTCCTTCTTTTAAACTTGTTTACTTATTTTTGATCAATCTTTACCAGAAGTTTGTCAATTTTACTAATTTTCAAAGAACTCTGACTTTGTTGATGCTTTCTATCATATCTTTGTTTTCTATTTCATTAACTCCTCTTCAAATTTTTATTATTCCATTTTTCTGTTTTCTTTGGGTTTATCCATATATGCTTTTAAGCTCTTAAGTTGAAGTTTAGCTAATTAACTTTAGACCTCTTTTATTTTATAATGTAACCATTTAAGGCTTAACATATTAAGGTTTAATATAAAACTTTAGTTATATTCCACAAGTTTTGTTATAAGTAGTACTTTAATCATTTCAAATCAGTTCAAAACATTTTACAATTTCTTCTTTGACTTGGAAATAATTTAGAAATATTTTTAAATGTCCAAATATTGTATGAGTTATTTTATTTCATTTTTTAGTTATCTTTTGTTGATTTCTAACCACTTGTTTTGTCATAACAGAATATTGTACTTGTGATTCTGATTCTTTTCTATTTGTTGAAGCTTGATTCGTGGTTAAGTTTTTTTAAAGTTCCTATGTATGTTTGAAAAGAATGTATATTCTGAGGTTGCTGGTGATATTTTCTCTACATGTCCACTGAGACAAGTTTGTTAATTACTTCTCTATATATTTACAGAATTCTTTTGTCTGTTCTGTCATTACCCAGTAGGGATATGTTAAAATCTCCTACAATGATTGTGAATCTTTTTTTTTTTTTTTTTTTTTTGCAGTACGCGGGCCTCTCACTGTTGTGGCCTCTCCCGTTGCAGAGCACAGGCTCCGGATGCGCAGGCTCAGCGGCCATGGCTCACGGGCCCAGCCACTCCACAGCATGTGGATCTCCCTGGACTGGGGCACGAATCCGTGTCCCCTGCATCGGCAGGCGGACTCTCAACCACTGCACCACCAGGGAAACCCAACGATTGTGAATTTATTTCTCCTTGAGGCTCTGACAATTTTTACTTTATATTTTGAAGTTATGTTATTAAGTGTGTATAATTTTAGAATTGTTAAAATTTTCCTGGCAAATTGAACCACATATCAATATACAGTGACCCTCTTTACCTCTAGAAATGTTTTTTCCCTTTATCTTCAAGTGTATTTTATCTACTATCATACAGCTATTCCAGATTTCCTTCTGTTAATAGTTGTTAGATAGGGCTTCCCTGGTGGCGCAGTGGTTGAGAGTCCGCCTGCCGATGCGGGGGACACGGGTTCGTGCCCCGGTCCGGGAAGATCCGACATGCCGCGGAGCGGATGGGTCCATGAGCCATGGCCGCTGAGCCTGCGCGTACGGAGCCTGTGTGCTCCGCAACGGGAGAGGCCACAACAGTGAGAGGCCTGCGTACCGCACACAAAAAAAAATAGTTGTTAGATATACCTTTTTCCATCCTTTAGCTTCTGTGTCCTTTAGCTTTTCTGTGTCCCTGTGTATTAGGTGTGTCTCTTGTAAATAAGTAGGTTGTCAGGTTTTTGCTTGTTTGTTTAGAACTTGTTTGTTTAGTACTCTCTGATAATCTTTTAATCTTTAATCTTTTCAAGTCCTTTTACGTGTATTATAAGATATATTTGGAGTTATGTCTCTCAACTCATTTATGATTTTTGTTTGTGCCACTTCTATTTTTCTCCTCTCTTGTGTTGGGTATATATACATAACTTCAATTTTACTAAGTAATGGCAAAATTTTTGTAAGCTGATTATGCCAATTTACATACTCACCAGTGAATAAAAGTTCTTGCTGCTCCACATCTTCATCAAAACTTGGTATGTTAAGACTTTAATTTTCACCAATCTGGTTCGGTGTATAAACAATATCTCAGTGTGGTTTTAACATGTATTTCCTTGCTAATCAAAATCTTTATTCTTGTCCAGACCTCACAATGCTTTAACTCTGATCACAGACTCTCAAGTTACATCCAATTTAAGCTATCTTGATTTTTTAAATCCCCACAAATTACATATTATTTTGTACAATCAATACTTGTTATAATTACCCCTAAATTTTCTGCTTTCCTTTCTCACTATTCTTGCCTCTCAGACACTCCTTCTGGAGATTTATTTTTTTCTTCATCTTCTTAAAATATATCCTTTAGCAATTCCTTTGGTGGAACTATATTGGTGGTGAAGACTCAATTTTATGTCTGAAAACACCTTTATTTTGCCCAAGCTCGAGATATTTTCAATGGGTAGACAATTCTAGCTATTTTCTCTCAGCACTTTGAAGTTATTTCATTGTGTTCTGGCTTCAGTTGCTTCTGTTAAGAAGTTAGCTGTGTTTTCTCATTGTTCCTTTTTTCTCTGACTGATTTCAAGATTTTTTTTGTAATCTTCGGGGTTCTGTTTTATTGTGGTACATGTCAGTGAGGATTTCTTTCCATTTACCCCACTTAGAATTCACTGGGCTACCTGAATCTGAACATCCATATTTCGTCAATTCTGACACTCTGTTAGCTAAATATCTTTTTGAATATTGCTTCTTCTCCAACCTTTCTATTCTTTACTGCTGGAACTATGGATTGAATGTTTACGGGGCTCTCTTACTCTATCCGCTTAACCCGTTTCATATTTTTTATTCCTTTTTTGTGCTGCATTCTGGGTAATTTCTTCATATCTATCTTTTATTTCACTAATTCCCTCCTTAAGCCATGTCTAATCTAAGAATTTTCTTTGTTTTTCACGTTGTGTTAATTTTAATGGTGTCTTGTTTTCTTTCAATATTTAACTTCCTTAAACACAGCTATTTTATTTGCTGTATCTGATCATACTAATATTTTCAATCTTTATGAGCCTGATTCTGCATTTTCATGCTTCTGTTAACTCATAATCATGGTGGCTTTTTTACTCAGGTACCTCTTTTTTCTTTTTTCCTTTCAGATTGTGAGCCCATGTCCCCCCAGAACTCATCTGTGTGAATTCTGTGACACCTATATGTGAAGTGCTTTCTTCCAGAAAAGATATAAATTTTATAGATGCCTAGGAGCAGTAGTAACTCACTTCAAACTAAATCTTCAGCTTGAACTTTTTTGAGACCTTCAGGCAATGTGAATTCCATCCCCAAAACAAATGAATGTAGGTTACGGTTAGGAATTCTCAGGCCCCTCCTATCTAAGGCCAAGGGCAAGTTCACTCCTTTTAAGGGTTCTGGCTTTATAGGAAGATCTCTAATTTTGTCTCTTAAGCTGCACAGGACCCTTTAAAACCTACACTCTAGGTCACCAAGATTGGCAGACACCTAGCACCCCCAACACATACCAGCTCTTGCAGCTATGGAATCATTCTCCTTGTCCTTCTTTCTAGCCACTATTTCCTTACTGTACTACCAGTTCAGTTATGCTTTGTAAGTGAAGTAATTTCTAGCCAACATTTTAAGTATTCCATACCAGATGAAGTTTCTCTGCACATTCAATCTACCACATGGTCAGAAATTGAACACTATCTATTTTTTAAATGTAAATGCATGACCTTAGATTTGAAATTTAATCAAATCAATGTAACATCTCTAGTTTTAGTTTTCTCTGTAAAATGGGTATAATAACAGTACCTACACCTCATAGAGTTCTTATGAAAATTAAATAAGGAAATTCATACAAAGTGCCTGGCACAGTGTAGGGACACAGGAAGCATACATAAAATATTAGCAATCATTATCATTATTATAGCTGATTTGGGCCCAATATTATAACCTATTAAATTTTGTTTTGCCTTTAGAGTCTTAGTTTTAGTATTGAACATCTATTTCCTCCAGCAACATATATGCTGAAAACATATTACCCATGTCTTTGACTTGTTTATTCAAATAACCGGTGAAAAAACAAAACAAAACAAAACTACTTCAGGTAGGACCAAGGACACCTCTTGGGGTGAAAGGTCCTAGAGACATTAATCTAAGATGACAACTCATCATTTGCATGATTGCTAAACTACACTTTTGAGATTGCTTTCAAATTCTTTCACAGTGGTACTTCTGTGAAATGCTCACTGAGGAAAATTATGAGATCTCAATAATGGATGTCACAGGATCCTAGATTTGCCACTATATCTGATTTGTAATTACATGTAGGTGGTATATCTTGTGTTTACCAAATATAACCATAAAAATCAGTTCACCTCTTCATGGATGAATTATTATGGGGAAAAAGCAAGTAAGACAAAAGATTCAGTGGCCTAATCTTAAAGTCAACAAATTAAGTATTTAGGTACAATATGAAGATCACCAAAGTATAGCTTTGTATACTGTCAAGCAAGAATACTGACATTTTCAAGAAAAGTAGTAGTTGACATTTCTGAGATTTTTATAATTCTTAAGTAAAGTAGAAATATTGTGCTACATTAAAGCAAAGTTGCAAATAACATCTGCATTTTAGAATAAAAAGCATGACTCTGTTAACTAGAAATGAAATAGGGAAGCTAAAAATGATATATCTGTAAATCTCCTTAGACACAGTGGCCTTTGGCCCTTAACTCATTCTCTAGTAAAATATCCATGATGATTTCTTCTTTGGTCTCCCTCTTGCAACCAGGCAGAGAGAAGTTTTTGTTCACCTATTTTAACCTATTCTATAATGTTACTTCTAATTCCACTAGACTATAAACTCCACAAGGCAGCAGATCTAAGCTAAGTTCCTCAACAGTGATTAAGACATAGTAAGCATCCAATAAAATAATTACTGAATGAATGAATTTAACTTCCAGTTGAGGATAATGCCATATTTTAAACTAAGCCCCCCCCAAAGGTATAAAATAACTAAAGAGATATTTGTGATTAAAGCAAATGTACAGTACATGATAAAACTGGTGGAGAGGGCAACAGGTAACATTATGCAGCCAAATAAATAAGATGATGTAGAGCTACATTGGCTTACATGAAAAGATGTCCACAATATATTATTCAGTAGAAGATGCCAGCTATACAATAGCATATTGAACTCATTTTTTAAAAACAGTATATAAATGTAACTGTTTAGCACTATCTGGAAGACTGGCTACCTCTGAATAGCAGGAATTTAGGTGATTGTTGCTTTTTTCTTTATACTTTTCAGTGTTGTATGAATATCTTAACAATAAGCAAAAACTAATTTATAATCAGAAAAAAAAATAAAGCTCTTTTCTTTTTGGAAAAAACAGGGACGAGCAGGCAAGCAAGTTGCCAGGTAAGCAAACATACAACACACTTTTGACACATTCCCTAAGCCTAACTTAATTATACGATTCACAGAGGTCTTCTCCCGTCAACCACTTATGGAAATAAACTACCATCTAATGACAATTTCACACATTCTTCGATAGGTAAAACTAGATAACCTTTATCTCTTCTAATCCTTAGCCATTTTACAGTATATCTGTCAATACATTTAGTGCTCGACAGGTGAGACCATCTCCCATTTATAAGGTGCTTTGGGATCTTTTAAAAAGGGAAATGTTGGGCTTCCCTGGTGGCGCAGTGGTTGAGAGTCCGCCTGCCGATGCAGGGGACGTGGGTTCGTGCCCCGGTCCGGGAAGATCCCACATGCTGCGGAGCGGCTGGGCCCGTGAGCCATGGCCGCTGAGCCTGCTCGTCTGGAGCCTGTGCTCCGCAACGGGAGAGGCCACAGCAGTGAGGGGCCCGCGTACAGCAAAAAAAAAAAATAAATTAAAAAAAAAAATAATAATAATAATAAAATAAAATAAAAAGGGAAATGTTATGCTGGAAAAAAAAAAATCAGATCAGATCAGTTCTTCCTTATTACTGAAGGTCCCTTAAGGGCTATAGGAATGGAGTCCATGCTCATTTAGAGAAACCAGAAACATCCAGACTACCATTTAAACATAGTAATAATAATTTTATAAATCACACTAAACAAGAATTATTATGGAAAGAAGCTTATGTTTTCATCTATCTAATGAAGCATTGCAGATAGGGCTACAATCTATAATTTAGAACAAATATAGTTATAAAGATATTGGAGAAATTCCCTAAGAAACACAATTATTTTCTCTTGGATTATTGAATTTCTTTTCACAAAGATACTTGGTTTAGGCCTAATGTAAGAGCGTATTCAAATCAGTAACTGCTCCTGACTCACTCTCCAGGAAATAAGACCTCTTCTTATAAAAGAAACTGAAGTTGGTAAGTTTCCTTGAGCCATCTGGCCTTATAGAAAATCACTTTTCCTCACAATGATGAAATCAGCTAGCCCTAAGGATTTCTCTACCATGAAGAGGCTCCAGAGCCAGAAGGTCTGTGTTCAAATCCTGGCATGGCCACAAGTTAGCCAGCTTGTATAGATGAATACATAAGTATTCATAACATTACTAGTACAACAAGTGTTAGTATCATTGTCATGTGCATGCAACTGGCAAAAATGAAAGAAAAAACTAGCTAAATGAGCACAGGCAAGTCATTTAATATCTCTGAGACTCAGTTTACCCATTTCTAAACATGATGCCTCATGTCTCTCCTAGCTGTGTCCTCTATAATCTAGAAGACATGAGACAGCCAGACACTATGCTCTGATAAATGACTCCCAAAACACTTCTCAAAACGAGTGTGTTCTCCTGACCCTGGTTCCTCAAGATGCTAATCTAGTTTAAAAAAAAAAAAAAAGGCAAAGTCACATAAGTTTAAGAAATGCTGTCTATTATATTACTCTCATGGGGAATCCCAAAGTGTATCAGCATCTTAAAGGCTCTGAGAAGTTCTGTTAAACTTTGCTTAGTTTAGCATTTCTCAAACTACCTTTTTTTTTTTTTTTTTTTTTTTTTTCGCGGTACGCGGGCCTCTCACTGTTGTGGCCTCTCCCGTTGCGGAGCACAGGCTCCGGGTGCGCAGGCTCAGCGGCCATGGCTCACGGGCCTAGCCACTCCTCGACATGTGTGATTTTCCCGGACTGGGGCACGAACCCGTGTCCCCTGCATCGTCAGGCAGACTCTCAACCACTGGGCCACCAGGGAAGCCCTCAAACTACCTTTGACCATGGATAATTATTCTTTTCCTGTTATCTTTCTGAACATTTGTTCCATAAAACACATTTTTTGGAACACTCTCCACTGCTTTATAAGCCATGCTCCCCATTGTTACATGCTTCTTTAAGGAGATAGGGACTTCTCAAGCTCAAACGACAATACCTACTTTGGAACTAAAAAGTTCTTACTGGGGTATTATACAATTAGAAAAAAAATTTTTTTTTCAGTAAGTGTGATTAGTAGAAAGGGAGAAGAAAAGAAACACCTGGGCAAAGTTAAGTATTAAGAGAACAGAGGAAATTGTTTAAGAGAGCCATCATGATGGCTAATGATGTTGAGCATCTCTAAATGTGTCCCTAGACAATTTTAACAATCATTTTTATTTACTGAAACCGCCCTTCCTAATTTGCCTAGTGCACTGACACATATTTGATTGGCCACTGGACTTTCAAACTATCCAAATTCAATAACAGTAGCAATAGTCTCACTGGCTACCTAGAGTTCTTTAGTTCCTACTGTACTAACTGTGATTGTCATTAGTACTGTTCACTGATAATCCAGCTCTCCTCTCCCTCCAGGCACATGCCAAGACTGCACTATCTGGCCCCTTGCAGTTGGCTATGTGACTATGGCCAAAGACTCATGAGCAAGAATTACAAACGTTTGTTACTTCTGAGCCATAGCCTTCAATTGCTGGTAAGACAATATCCCGAGGTTGTCTTACTGTGGGGAGAACAACTGGCAATGTTTGAGAGATGATGGCTGCACTGTTAGCCTGGGCTCCTATGTGACTACAATGAGCAGAGCCCCTGTGAAATAATAAGAAATATATATATATTGGTATCTGTCCCCAATTCCTGGCACAAAGCTCTTGTAGAACTTACCTCAACATAATAAAGACCATATATGACAAACCCACAGCCAACATCATTCTCAATGGTGAAAAACTGAAACCATTTCCTCTAAGATCAGGAACAAGACAAGGCTGTCCACTCTCACCACTATTATTCAACATAGTTTTGGAATTTTTAGCCACAGCAATCAGAGAAGAAAAGGAAATAAAAGGAAACCAAATCAGAAAAGAGGAAGTAAAGCTGTCACTGTTTGCAGATGACATGAGCCTATACACAGAGAATCCTAAAGATGGTACCAGAAAACTACTAGAGCTAATCAATGAATTTGGTAAAGTAGCAGGATACAAAATTAATGCACAGAAATCTCTGGCATTCCTACACACTAATGATGAAAAATCTGAAAGAGAAATTAAGGCAACACTCTCATTTACCATTGCAACAAAAAGAATAAAATATGTAGGAATAAACCTACCTAAGGAGACAAAAGACCTGTATACAGAAAACTATGACACTGATGAAAGAAATTAAAGATGACACAAACAGATGGAGAGACATACCATGTTCTTGGATTGGAAGAATCAATATTGTGAAAATGACTATACTACCCAAAGCAATCTACAGATTCAATGCAATCCTTATTAAACTATCAATGGCATTCTTCACAGAACGAGACCAAAAAATTTCACAATTTGTATGGAAACACAAAAGACCCCACATAGCTAAAGCAATCTTGAGAAAGAAACATGGAGCTGGAGGAATCAGGCTCCCAGATTTTAGACTATACTACACAGCTACAGTAATCAAGACAGTATGGTACTGGCACAAAAAGAGAAATATAGATCAACGGAACAGGAGAGAAAGCCCAGAGATAAACCCACGCACATATGGTCATCTTATCTTTGATAAAAGAGGCAAGAATATACAATGGAGAAAAGACAGCCTCTTCAATAAGTGGTGCTGGGAAAACTGGACAGCTACCTGTAAAAGAATGAAATTAGAACACTCCCTAACACCATACACAAAAATAAACTCAAAATGGATTAAAGACCTAAATGTAAGGCCAGACACTATAAAACCCTTAGAGGAAAACATAGGCAAAACACTCTATGACATAAATCACAGCAAGATCCTTTTTGATCCACCTCCTAGAGAAATGGAAATAAAACCAAAAATAAACAAATGGGACCTAATGAAACTTCAAAGCTTTTGCAAAGCAAAGGAAACCATAAACAAGATGAAAAGACAACCCTCAGAATGGGAGAAAATATTTGCAAATGAAGCAACTGACAAAGGATTAATCTCCAAAATTTACAAGCAGCTCATGCAGCTCAATATCAAGAAAACAAACAACCCAATCCAAAAATGGGCAGAAGACCTAAATAGACATTTCTCCAAAGAAGATATACAGATTGCCAACAAACACATGAAAGGATGCTCAACATCACTAATCATTAGAGAAAGGCAAATCAAAGCTACAATGAGGTATCATCTCACACCAGTCGGAATGGCCATCATCAAAAAATCTACAAACAATAAATGCTGGAGAGGGTGTGGAGAAAAGGGAACCCTCTTGCACTGTTGGTGGGAATGTAAATTGATACAGCCACTATGGAGAACAGTATAAGGGTTCCTTAAAAAACTAAAAATAGAACTACCATATGACCCAGCAATCCCACTACTGGGCATATACCCTGAGAAAACCATAATTCAACAAGAGTCATGTACCACAATGTTCATTGCAGCTCTATTTACAATAGCCAGGACATGGAAGCAACAACCTAAGTGTCCATTGACAGATGAATGGATAAAGAAGATGTGGCACATATATACAATGGAATATTACTCAACCATAAAAAGAAACATAATTGAGTTATTTGTAGTGAGGTGGATGGACCTAGAGACTGTCATACAGAGTGAAGTAAGTCAGAAAGAGAAAAACAAATACCATATGCTAACACATATATATGGAATCTAAAAAAAAAAAAAAGGTTCTGAAGAACGTAGGGGCAGGACAGGAACAAAGACGCTGATGTAGAGAATGGACTTGAGGACCCGGGGATGGGGAAGGGTAAGCTGGGACAAAGTGAGAGAGTGGCATGGACATATATACACTATCAAACGTAAAACAGACAGCTAGTGGGAAGCAGCTGCATAGCACAGGGAGATCAGCTCAGTGCTTTGTGACCACCTAGAGGGGTGGGATAGGGAGGGTGGGAGGGAGGGAGTCGCAAGAGGGAGGAGATATGGGGATGTATGTATACATATAGCTGATTCACTTTGTTATACAGCAGAAACTAACACACCACTGTAAAGCAATTATACTCCAATAAAGATGTTAAAAACAAAACAAAAAGCCTTGTAATTTTCTAAGTGACAGGAGCACGAGAAGCATCTTTTGTTCTAATGAGGTGACTCTGGGTAGATGGATGCTCCTGGATGGATGCTGGTCATCAGAAAGATAAAGCCATAATTAGAAACTTGGAATTTTCAACGCTGCCCCCACAACCTCTTCAGAAAGGGGAGAGGGGATGGAAATGAAGTTAGTGATTGATCCTGCAGTGATGAGGCCTTCATAAAAATCTCAGAAGTATGGGGTTTCAGAGCTTCCAGGTTGGTGAACACCTCCACATACTGGGAGGGTGATACACCCCAACTCCACAGAGACATGCTCCTGAGTTAGGGAACCTCCCAGACCTCACCCTATATATCTCTTTATCTGACTGTTCATCAGTATCCTTTATCATATCATATAATAAACTGGTAAACGTAAGTAACTCTTTTCCTGAGTTCTGTTAGCTTCTCTAGCAAATAAATCGAACGTGAGAGGGGGGTCAAGGGACCTCTTATTTATAGGTAATAGGTTAGAAGCACAGGAAACAACCTGAACTTGCAGTTGGCATCTGAAGTGGAGTGGGGCAATCTTAAGAGACTGAGCCCTTAACCTGTGGGGTCTGATGCTACCTCTAGGTAGATAGCGTCAGAAATGAATACAATTATAGGACACCCAGTGGGCATTGCAGAGAATTGCTTGGTGGGGAAAAAAACTCACATATTTGGTGAACAGAAGTGTCAAAAGTGAAGTATTCTGTGAGTAGTAAAAGAGACACACAGTGAAGACTGGGTATTGTTTCCTAACTAGTCAAGATTTGGAGGTTGCTTGTTACAGTGGTATAACCTAACTTAGCCTTTCCAGGTGGGGTTTCATAAAAGAATTAAGCCCCAGGCAGAAAACTGAGTGACTATCTTTTCAATTTCCTCAAGAATGCTACACGTAGCTAGTAACATATATGTAACATACATTTTCATTGTCCCTATGCTTATCCTAGGGAACACTGCTAGAGAAAATAGCAGAACTTTGAAGACTGGGTCTGCTACAAATGCATGCTACATAATTGTAACTGAGTACCCAATTCTGTTTAGTAATTCCATTTCAAATATGTTGGGTGCCTTTTACACTGACCACAATAATACGTTCCACAGATCCTGAGTAATGTGGAATCCTCTAGGTTTTTTTTTTTTTTTTTTTTTTTTTTTGTGGTATGTGGGCCTCTCACTGTTGTGGCCTCTCCCGTTGCGGAGCACAGGCTCCGGACGCACAGGCCCAGCGGCCATGGCTCACGGGCCCAGCCGCTCCGCGGCATGTGGGATCTTCCCAGACCGGGGCACGAACCCGTTTCCCCTGCATCGGCAGGCGGACTCTCAACCACTGCGCCACCAGGGAAGCCCCCTCCTCTAGGTTTTGAAATTATTATACAAAAATACGATTCAAATCTCAGCTCAGCCACTTACTAGCTTTGTGACCTCTCGCAAGTCACTTCACTTCTCCGAGCTTCCGTTTTCTCATCTATAAAATGGAAGTTTTCATAACTACCTGATAAGATTATTCTAAGAAGATAAGAGTATGTAAAGTACCAAACCTAAGTTCAAAGCTCACGTTAAGGAAATATTAAGTCCCTCAAATTCCCAATTCCACCTGTCTGAAGTCTTGCAATAGACATATACTTCATTACCTTCCTTCTGAAGAAAAAAATGGCAAAGCAAAGAGACATGGTCCCTATCTTCATGGGCCATGGAGTCCCCCCCAAACAAAAAAATTACAAATTGTCATGTCCTATGAAGGGAGGAGTCCTAGAGAATAATATGGAAGATCTGCTTTGGCAAGAGTGGTTAAGAAAGTTTCTCTCCAAAGAGATGACATTTAAGCCGAGAGCTGAAAGATGAAAAAACATCTAACCACTCTATCTTATCTTCCCACCTCTGTAACCTTGGCCTACCTCCAACTGTCATTTCTCTCTCTACTACTCTCTATCACCCTCTATGGGCTACTTGACCTCTGCCTGAAAACACACACAAGCCTTAGACTTCTCCATGGGCAGAAAGGGTGGTCACACAACCTCATTTGACTTACTATCATCTCTAGTTATTCATCTTCTATTTGCCACCATTAAAGATATTTAAAAGATGGCCAAAGTCTTTCAAAAGTAGGGTTCCCCAAAGTAGAATATGCATTTACCTTCTAGAAATAACAGTTCGGACTGGAACTCCATTCACTTAGAAGTACTGATTTTGGAAAAAAAAAAAAAGTACTAATTAAAAAAAAAAAAAGTCATATTGCTCTCATATCCTAAAAACCCCTTGTTATTGTTCAGACACAGTTCCCTTGTACCATTATGCTAACTTATATATATGATATACACGTGCATAGGCATATAATAGATGGGAAATAAGCTTTGAAATTGTAGCTTAAAATGATACCATGGATGAGCATTACAATGTGCAGACCACGCTTTTTAATCGAATGCTTAGTATTATATAAATGCTCATAACTTAATATTTCTTTGCCCATGGAATCTAATAATTTCCTGAAGGAATTTATGCATGCCCCCCTTTTCAAGTGAGAATATTGCTATGACAAACTAAGGTCAGCTCCACTCCAAATGACTCCACCTTTTTTGAACTAATTTACCTCTTATGCTCATAATTAAGAATTGCCTATTAGTTTGCCAAAGAAAACATTTTGGAAAATCGTAAAATCCTTTAATTTGCTCATAATGTATTTACATTTTTAGTTGAAACATCAAAATGCTATGCAGAGATACATTCATTCTAACTCACTAAAAATAGCCATTATTTAAGCCTTATGGTTTATCATAAGCATGTTATAGCTACATAATAAACATGTTTACCTATAGCCAGTAGTTTCACATGTAAATTCTGTTCCACCAAGAGTACTATAAATAGGACTGCTTTTAATAGAATGACAATAAAGATCATATCACATGTTGAGGTAATTTTTAAAGAAACATTTTTGAAACCTAAATGAAGAAATTCTTAAAACATTTGGTAATGAGGATCAGGTGTGAGAAAGTGTAACATAAATGTTAAAACTTTTGGAGAAATGATAAGAGGGAAAGAATGGAAAAACAAGTAATTTTAACTTGTATCTCTGAAGAACTTATTCTCTTTATAAGTAATAACCGCCTATAATATTTCCTTCCTACGTGTACTTAAAATGCTCTGAAATTAAAATCCTACTCTGAGGAATCTCAGTACCTTTGTAGTCTGTCACACATGCTAAATATTATCAAGTCTGGAATGAAGGTGAAGCTGAGGAAGCTAGGTATATCTTCCTAACTTAAAGCTATAGTCAATGTGCAATAAATTAAACTGTGTACTCTTTCAAAAAATCATGGAACATACTGCATGAAAAAATGAATATTACTGAAATTGGGCAGGCATACCAACCAAAAGCATTTCCAGATGGCAAAGAATTCATTGGAACAAGAATTACAGAAGTATATTCAAAGCCATATTCTGTCTTTGATAATTTAGAGGCAGCCATGATAACCACTATTTGTACATGACAGTCATATGAAATAATAAACCTTGCTAGCTATAAACATTACCAAATTCTGACACTATTGATTTATTATGTCTAACAGTGACATCAAACCAAACAACTGACAGAAACAATGTTACAGCTTTAAGAGCAGTTTGTCAACGATTAATACTGCCAAACGGGGTTTAGCTTTATGCTGGGACCACTTGTCTAGCAGTTGTCAATCCAAGCAAAAATTACTACTGCCACACGTCTGCTAACACAGGCCCGAGGCACCGCTCCGTTAGCCCTCATTACCCCGATCACTGCAAATACAGATGCAAGGCCAGTCCCTATTTAATATGTGTGTTAATTATGCAAATTATTAATTGGGCTGGTGCTTGAGGACTTGTGTTTATGCCCAGATTAGAGTCAATAAATGTATCACACAGCATTCTAAGCCTGACCTGTGACAGAAATAAAGCTGTGCAGAAAGCGACATTTCTCTCATACTCTTCTAAATCAGAACACTAGCTCTATATAGTGTTGCACAATGATTCAGAAAGAGGCCCCACATGGGAGACAGAGAAACCACAGAATATATCTTTTATTAATATATTTATTTGTTAATAATATTCCTTGCCTGATATTGTTCATAATTATTTACAACATTCACTAAATTACTTTACCAAGTCAATTGTTTCTATAGCAAAAATGTTGAATGCACTAAGCGTTAAAATACATTTTTAGAGTTATTTTTTTCCAATAAAGCTATAGTTTTGATCCTATTTCTATTGCACGCCCATAAAAACTGTATGACATGATATTATGTTATAAATTTTTTTTACTTAAAAAAATCATATAGATTTAAACCTCTGAAGATAGAGAGCAAAGCTGTAAGATTTTTCCAATTAAAATTTACAGCAGACAATGTTGTAAATTTCATACACTTGTAATGCTTGCTGCAGTTGTACTGAAATGGGAACTATTGATCAGTATGATTTCCCAGGATACATGAAAGGGGAACAAGGTATTGCACAAACAGAAACAAAACTTTCATTTGTAAAGCTTTCTATTAGACTTTACTGCCCTCATTTGGTTCTAGATGCATCTATCTAAACAGGAAAAAAGTCACATTCTCCCCCACAGAATGACAATAAAAGCAAAAACAGGGGCTTCCCTGGTGGCGCAGTGGTTGAGAGTCCGCCTGCCGATGCAGGGGACACGGGTTCGTGCCCCGGTCTGGGAGGATCCCACATGCCGCAGAGCGGCTGGGCCCGTGAGCCATGGCCGCTGAGCCTGCGCGTCCGGAGCCTGTGCTCCGCAAGGGGAGAGGCCACAACAGTGAGAGGCCCGCCTACCGCAAAAAAAAAAAAAAAAAAAAAAAAAAAAAAAAAAAAAAAAAAAAAAAAAGCAAAAACATACAAAAAACAAACAAAAGACACACACAGTTAACCAAAAGTAACATTGTAGCCTAGTAAAAGCATAGTTTTGACTATCAAGATGATACATATATAGGGCCTCCCTGGTGGCGCAGTGGTTGAGAGTCCGCCTGCCGATGCAGGGGATACGGGTTCGTGCCCCGGTCTGGGAGGATCCCATATGCCGCGGAGCGGCTGGGCCCGTGAGCCATGGCTGCTGAGCCTGCGCATCCGGAGCCTGTGCTCCGCAACGGGAGAGGCCACAACAGTGAGAGGCCCGCGTACCACAAAAAAAAAAAAAAAAAAAAAAAAAAAAAAAAAAAGATGATACATATATAATTTGATGAAAGGATAATTATCATTTGAAGGAATTTTTTTTAAAAAGGAAAAAACTGCCTTGAAAATGAAAGTAAATCAAGATCAATTTGAATAACACTAATAAAGCAAAAACAGGAAGCATTAATACATTTATATTAGAAATAGTTTCTATGAATATATTAAAATACCTTATAAATTTTATAAATATAAGTTATTAGATTTATAAAGTTTAAGTTATTGGCATAAAGAAACTGAAAAACTTGGTCTGTAAAAATGTGTTAATGAAAATATCACAGGCTCAATATGAAATCAGATATATTAAAGTTTTGCCTTCTTGGACTGATTCTCAACTAAAAATAAAACTAAAGGGCAGCTTCCATTCTGCCTGGTTTTGTTGGAGGCTCGCTGATGACATCTAAACTTTTCTTGATCTTACAAATCATATAGAACAGCTATAAGTTATTCACCCAATAAAAGTTATTCATGTCCAGAGAGCTCCATGCAGATAAGCCAGAAAGATAAAACTAAACTCACTTAATTTGACTTGGTCACCCCATGTCTGATACAGTCTAGCTCAAGATAATAAAAATATCTACCATTTACCGAGTACCAGCTTTTTCACAGGCTTTTCATAACACCCTGACAAACATATTACTACATTTTTTATAATGAGAAAATCAAGTCTCAGAAAAGTTCAGTAACTAGTCCAAAGTCATAACTCTAATAAATAGCAAAACTAGGAGTTTGAAACCCAAGGCAACATGACACCAAAACACAAGCTCTTTAGATTCAAGCTACCTGTCAATTGTCCTAAATGACAGTGATTCCAATGCTTATAAGTACAAATGAACATGACTATGTAAATAGAAGAAGGCAATTATATTTTAGTCTCTTTGGAAAATTTGAGACAACTGAATTAAAGCTATTTAAACAAGATGTATCAAACACATTCATTCACTGAAAATTATAAAGGTAGTTAGATCACTAGGGATGAGAAATGTTAATTTCTAAAATTAGTGGCCTTCTCAGCAACAATTTTGCAAATACAATTTGAAAGATAATTTTCTTAAAAATTTTTATTGAAGTATAGTTGATGTACAGTATTATATAAGTTATAGGTGTACAATATAGTGTTTCACAATTTTTAAAGATTATCCATTTATAGTTATTTTAAAATGAAAGAATTATTTGGGAAGTAGGGAGTGATAGTAGCTGAAATTTTTTGATTTCAAAATAAATTCATGATTTATTTTGAATCATTTTGAACATTAAAAATAAATTCATGATTCAAATGGCAGATCTATCTTGATACAAATCTTGGTGCTCTCCAGGGATTTCTATCATAATGCCATGTGTGTGTATAGGAGCCAATTAATGTTCCTTGTTTAAATAAATGCACAGTTTTTCATGTTAACGTCCTTTTATTAACCATTATTGAGCATTTAAAGTATCTACTCTCTAAAAAAGGATCTAAACATCTTTTTATTTGGCTATTATTTTAATACTTGTTTTTTAATTGTGATAATTTATAGGTAATTCAAGAAGCCGATGAGTAATAATCACTCACTTATAACCATAAAAATATCATTTCTAAAAAATGGTACACATAACTCAAATAATCTCAACTTTTAATGGGGATACTTAGTCCTCTTATCCAGTTGATTATAATTTTTCAACTTCAATTTGACATTGAAATTAAACATTATACTTGAACAAATTTGAAGATGGCTTGTCCTTTCTTTTCCCACCTAAAGTCATCCGAAAGTCTGAATTATCAGGGGTCCTTTGTGTCATCCATGGCTGGGTATATTTCAGTATATTCTAAATAAGTATAGTTTTCTAGCAGACAGCTGACCTTGTTTTTGTAAAAATGACTGCACTAAAAATGTGGGTTTTATATTATTTTGGACCATGTCCTCTTGGTGACAGTTCCTACAAAAACAAAACATTAGAGTAAAAGTATATTGGGGAAAAGTATAAGTTTAGAACTATGGGCTACATTTTGAGATAAACCAGTAAGACTCTAATTTATCAACATTATTTGTAACAGTTAATTTTTACACTTCAAAAAATTCTAAATTCAAGTCATGAGTGTAATTTAAATACTGGAGTGTGGAAAAAGACGGTAAAGCACAATGCCAACATGGCAAAGGTCAAGCGTGTGACCTCTAGGTGGGCCAGTAAGTCACATACTATACACATACTGAATACACAGAGCAGTATTACAAATTGAGAAAAAGGAAAATTTACTCAGACACTAAAAGATAAGCACATCTTAATAAAAATGTTGACAACATTAAAAACAAAACAATCTCTTTGCCTTATACTAAACTAGATTATCCAAAGGCCTACTAGGTATTACACGCTAATTGACAGGAAAAAAAAGTTTGTTATTAGCATTTACGAGTTCCTAAGGCAGTGCAATCCAATCATGTAGTCACTATCAAATACTGTGTTTAGAAGCAGAGGAAAAGTTTCAGAGAAATAACTAAAAAGGGAATATTCTCATAAAAAGTTATAACAACTATGAATGTAACAGTTCCTGGAAAAAAATTAGAATTTTGTTTCACTTTCAATTCTAACATGTTTCATAGCAGCATAAAAACAATGTGATAAACTGACCCAAACAACACCCACCTTTAATGTTTCCAGAAACTGCACATTAGCCAATAGTTTATTCAAAGACTGAACCAACCTCTGCTTGATATGCAATGGTACTAAAATAGCACAAATTCAGAGTATTTAGAAACTGGAATTCCATTGCACACTACAGTGCTTATTCCAAATTTAGTCAATGATTCTAAAAACCAAACTGCCCGTCTTTAGTACTGATTAGTCATAACATGGAGAATGTAATAATTTAGATAACCTCCCACATTAACAGCTTGAATTTAAACAGGTAGTAAGAGGCAACATTCTATTATAAAAGGGAAAAAAGAAATAGACAATGGATGGGTCTAATAATGGGAAAAGATAACAAAGACCTAGGATTTTAGCCTCTGGCACTAAATGAACTTTTTTGTAAACTGAATGGTGGTTTCCAAAACTGCTCCAAGCATCATTCCTTTGCCAAGGCAGTAAACAGCTTTTATAAGCAATAATGATGGCATAATCCCAGCTAAAAAGGAAAGTAACATATGGCAGCAGCCCTCCAAATACCATCCCAACGAAGTAGGGGGCATTTTTATTACAGCGTCCACTTGCAGAAAATCTGCCAGACATCTTTCGCTTTTCTCTTCTCTTTTTATTTATTTGTTTTTAAACAGGTTATCTTCTTCTCTAAACTGAATATCACATTTGGGAATTTTAAACTAATGATTCCTTTTTCTTAAATCCACTCACAGACTTACACAAAAGAGACTGCCACATCTAATGATAGCTAATAAAATGGAGCTGCCTATTCAAAATAAATAAATAAATAAAAATTTGAAATCTCTAAACTCATAAACAAATGCTTTTAATTAAGGATATTGGTTCCTAGCAGAATGACTTATACACAGTGAACACCCAAGAAATAACTGATTTCAGAATATAAGAAAAGTTCTCAAGAAAATTCAGGGGGAAAATACTGCAAACACAAAATGTTACTTGGTGTAAAGCTGATAAACAATGAACTACAGTAAATTGCAAAGAAACATGATGTATAAATGATCTTAATCTTATTTGATATGTGTTAAAATGTCAGACTTAATAATACATAGCTCTAACCAAAACAATCTCAGTGAAGTATTTTTTAGGCCAACATACTGTTTATCAATAAAAGTGTAAAAGAGGATGCTTCTATAAAATATCTTCTAATGGCCTGAGGGGTGGACTAATGAATCATAAATCCTACATTGGTTTTCAGTGATGGACTTTCTATTTTCATTGACAAGTCAATGGCTGTCTTTTTTACATAGGCTCTTGATCCTTCCTAATGTCTTAGAAATACAATGTAAGAATGATAAAGATGTAATTTTGATTCAGATTTTTTAAATGTTATAATGAACAGATTTGGAAAATTAGTTTACTAATTAACACAGCAATTACTGTGTCCTATACATTTAGCATCTTATTATACACGCAGCCCAATGCAAACCTTTGTTTACTTCAGGCAAATTTATTAGCTGATAGAGAATCAATGAAAAAGTAAAAGAATGTTAATACCTTTGACATCTCTACCTATAAATATATTTTCAGGCTGAAAAATGTATCTAATAGCACCACTCACTGATGTGCACTACAGTTTACCACAGTGTCTATATTTCTGTTGTCAGTTTTACAGTATCTCCCTTCATTAAACCTATCAAGTTTTCCTTTTGATCATGCAACCAAGGCCAGAAGACAGATATCTTCCTGGAACAGAGCAGTCTGCCAAGTCTTTCACAAGACCAGCTTAACCTCCCTATTGATTTTTTCAACACTGCAGCCATTCATTGTTTGTGACATTTGGCTGTCGGCTCTTTAACACCCTTCAACCAAATCAATTTCATATTTTTGTCAATGCTCTGCAAGAGGATGAGTAAAAATAGGAAGAGACTTAGCATGATTTAAAATGTTGATTTTCTCAAACAGTTTTATATTTAGTTTTTATAAGGCTTATTAACTTAATTCATGTGCTTATTTCTATTTCTGCGAAAAACAAGAAGAGAAGCATTGTAAATTACAATTTTTCACTACAATACTGATCTTATTGAATCTTTAAAAATCTCTAACTTTTTTAATGTAAATGAATTCTAATACAATCACATACCACTTGACCTAAACACTACTACATGAAAACAATAATGTTTTCTGTGGTTTGGACATTTAAAAACTACGTAAGAAACACTGAACGGGCAATATACACAACATCATCATCACAGTATTTTCAAAAGGCAAACTATGTCAAAAAAAACCCCACAATTTCAGCATTTTGCTCAACCTTAAGTCTAAACTTCCAGTGCACCTAGATACCAAATGTCATGGACTACTGTCAGGCTGCCAATGCAAAAACTCCATTTGACATCAGTTAGAACAACATGTGAAAATCAAAGACACATATGTTCCAAATCGTGCCAAATCTCCCATCATTCAGAAAATTCGGCAGACTCTCATGGACATAGATGGAGTCAGAACAAAACTCAAAAGAACTAGGCATTTTCACTTCATTTTTGTTAGTAAAATTTTAAGCTATAATTTTATATTAATTACTAGTAGGTTGCCTGTTTCTAGTTTTAATTTATCAAAAGAAATAGAAACTGAAATCTTAAAATCACAGTAAGTGATTTATCTAAATATATATTTAAGGATTAAAAAAACAAAGTGAGTCAACGACTTGAAAAGCCTGATTGTTCCTTTGGAACCATTACACATTATCACAGAATAAATATAATGTGTAATTCTTCAAAATATACTATTGATGTAACTTATACCATAATATGTTACGGAAAAACCAAAATGAACTTTCTGGCCAACCCAATATAACCTACTATTCCTACAGTTTGCTGGCATGTTAACAGATGTTCTAAAAACATCCAAACATAGCTATACTACAGAGTAAGAAAAAAATTTTTAAGTTGCAAAGGCGATTTTAAGAGTAAACATTTATCTAACACATCTAAACCATTAAAAACACAAATTAATAATCTGACAACTCAAATAGGGTCGATGGAGCTGTTTGGAAATACAGTGCATATACATATTTAGGGTGTTTCCAAAATATAAATAATTTTACTTCATCAAATCTAAGACACCATCTTATAAGGCTCAACGTGAATTTATGTGCTATCGTAAAAGAAAAAAAATTCTGCCAATTAAACCATGACATGGGGCTTCCCTGGTGGCGCAGTGGTTGAGAGTCCGCCTGCCGATGCAGGGGACATGGGTTCGTGACCTGGTCCGGGAAGATCCCATATGCCACGGAGCGGCTGGGCCCGTGAGCCATGGCCGCTGAGCCTGCGCGTCCGGAGCCTGCGCTCCGCAACGGGAGAGGCTACAACAGTGAGAGGCCCGCGTACCACAAAAAAAAAAAAAAAAGACATGACATCAATTGTTAGAGGCATCCTAATTTCAAAAATGTTAAAATGTGGGGATGAAATGAACATCTTAGAATCAATGAAACATGGTAACGATGAACTAGAATAATATCTACTACTGGTTCTTTATGTGTGTCATCTTAAAGTGTGCATGTTAAATATTGTGACATAGCACTTCAAGTCACTTTGGAACATGAACATGACCTTTTTGCCCAACAAACTGACTCCCACATTATCCTCTGACTCCTTATGGATATGCTGCTGTACAATAAAGTACAGCATAATGAATAAAACACACATGAGGAAACCATACCATATTTGCAAACACATCACTGAAAAATTCAACTAAACAACTCAGAATCTTTGGAACATTCTCCATAGCAATGATTATAGAAGAAACACTTTGGAATTAAAAGGACTTATGTTTGAATGAGGGTTTGCCACTCACTAGTTATGTGATCCTGGGCAAGCTGCTTAACATCTCTGAGCCTCTGTTTTTTTCACTGATGAAAACAGAAATAATACCTGCCTCTTAGAACTACTGTGAGAATTAAATGAAATAAGGTATGTCAACATTCTTAATAGAAAATCTACGCACTGTATATGTTCAATAAATGTTTCTTTCCTCTCTTCTCACTAATCAAGCTATTGCAAAACCACACAAAAGCGAACGGATAGTTGACTCCAGATCAATCTGATATACATATTTAAGATGTTGCTGATGGCTCCTTAGAAATCATTTTACATTATCACAAAATGCATACAGCAGCCAGTTACATATAACTAGATCCACAAGAATTTAAAGTTCCATTAAGGGCAGGAATTTGCCTGTTTTGTTCACTGCTGCATCTCTAGCATCTATAACAATGCCTAGCACATATTAAGCACTCAGCAAAAACTTTTGAATGAATTAGGATTTCAAAGAACTTTTAACTTCCAACCCCACACTAAATTTTAACTTGGTAACAACTCAATGAAAACAATACAGTAAAAGACCATTTTCTTCCACCTCTTTTATCCTAAAAATTACCATAACAATGTTAATCAGCAATAATTCAACAGCAACGTTCTAACTAATTTGACAACTATTTATTGATCATCTACCATCAGAATAACATAGTGCTACGTACTGAGGAAAAAAATCAGTAGTATAAGACACAATTGCTGTCTTCAAGGGGAGACAAAAGAATAACAAACATGAAACTAGATGTGATCAAGTTTCAAAATAAACTATATATACAATAATTTTTTCCCTGGAGAAGTAAAAATTAAAATAATTTAGGACAAGATAAAAAAAAATGTAGAAGATTGCTAGAATCAAGAGATCATACAATGAGGTGATTTTTAGGGGCGTGACATGCTAATCCAGAGGGACTGATCATTTTTCAAGAGACAATGTGGTATATTTGAAATACTACCCTATGTGAAGTCCATAGATTCCAAACTAGAGATTATTAGCTCTCTAAAGCAGAGGTAGAAATATCTCAAGCAAGGTAAGTTATGCAGGGTAAAAGAGCATCAACGAACTGGACATGAACAATTAACATGTTAGGTCTAGAATGACTCTAAGTCAGCCTACCTTAGCACATGCTCAACATATTTACTGATGCTGTTCTGTGCCAGGCCCTGTGCAAAACATCTGGGTGTACAAAGATAATAAGAAATACACCTATCACAAAAAGCTATTAGAGGAGATAGCACTTAATTTCGAGGACAGTGATCTATTTGTGCCTCTGCAATTACAACCATTCTACAGGTTAAATTCATGGATTGAAAGATGGGACAAGATAGTCTACTAGAAAACATCCAGTCCCTAAACAGTATTTTGCTTTTTTTTTTGGAAATATTTTGCAAAAACAGTATTTTGCAATATTTTTCAGTATTTTCATCTGAAAAAATGGTAAGAAAAAAAGGTTTCTGTAAAATGAATATATGATCTTTGTGGAAAAGTTGAAAAATACAGAAAAGTATAAAGAAGAATATATAAAGAATCCTACTTCCACTATTGAGAGGTAACCATTAATTAATTTAATTTAATTTAAACCATTATTTAATGTAAATATTTTTTCCCTATTGGAAAGAACTTGGAGAACAAAAACCTAAGAACAGGTTATACTACTATTTTATAAACTGCTTTAAAAATTTAATATATTGAACATTTCCATATTATTAGGTATTCTTCTAAAACATGATTTAAAATAATTATATGGAATTCTATCACATAACTACAGCATAATTTAACCACATCACCTATTACTGGATATTTCAATTGTTTACAATTTTGTCTTATTTGGAATAATACTGCAAATTAAACCACTGAGTAATTAAATAGTAGATATAGGGAAGTTTCCCATAGATGATTCCAACTAATAAATGAAAAAGGAATAACAGAATTAGACTATCTCTATTTTGCAACCCCAAATAAACTAATAGATATAAGCATTGAGTATCAGTAACTACAAACATCACAATAAAAGAGAGAAAGGCAACATACAGTTAGCCTGTAGGCACATGATAAGATGCTCAACATTGTTAATTATCAGAAAAATGTAAATGAAAATGACAATGACATATCACCTCACACTGGTCAAAATGGCCATCATCAAAAAGTCTACAAATAATGAATGCTGGAAAGGGTGTGGAGAAAAGGGAAACCTCCTACACTGTTGGTGGGAATGTAAATTGGTGCAGCCACGATGGAGAACAGTATGGGGGTTCCTTAAAAAACTAAAATTAGAGTTGCCATATGATCCAAGAATCCCACTCCTGGGCATATATCTGGAGAAAACTTTAATTTGAAAAGATACATGCACCCCAATGTTCACAGCAGCACTATTTACAATAGCCAAGACATGGAAGCAACCTAAATATCCACCAACAGATAAATGGATAAAAAAGATGTGGTGCATATATATACAATGGAATATTACTCAGCCCTAAGAAAAGAATGAAATAATGCCATCTGCAGCGACATGAATGGACTTAGAGATTATTATACTAAGTAAAGTAAGTCAGACAAAGACAAGTATCATATAACATCACTTACATGTGGAATCTAAAAAATGATACAAATGAACTTATTTACAAAACAGAAACAGACTCACAGAAAACAAACTTATGGTAACCAAAGGGGAAAAGGGTCAGGGGGAGATAAATTAGGAGTTTGGGATTAGCAGATACAAACTACTATACATAAAATAGATAAACAAGGTCCAACTGTATAGCATAGGGAACTATATTCAATATCTTAAAATAAACTATAATGGAAAAGAATCTGAA
>NC_136919.1:9942991-10022991 GCF_949752795.1 Hyperoodon ampullatus
GCTATTTTCTGGACTAGACCACATTAAATGCAAAATAAAAACACTGGGTGTGTAAATTTCTCCTTACTGGAAGGCTGAGAAAGACTGAATGGAGAGGGGTGAATTCTTTTATGCATGTAATAGTTCAGAAAACTGATATGATGTCAACATGAATGTGTTTTACAATAAAATTGGGTGTCAGAGCCAGAATGGATTCACTGTCTCTGCAGGCCAGAGCATGGCCACTGTTGCCTAGAATTGAGTAAAGTTGTCAACTGAACTGATGTTTAGCTTCAGTAAGACGGCCTGAAAGAAAAGAGCCAGCATAAGGAAAACTCGCTGAAGCAACTTTTTGCTTTAAGAAACAGCTGATATTTCTAACCCATCTAAAAGAGGTCAGTTACTTTATCATTTGAAGACAGAAGATAAACTGACACTTCATCAAAAAATAAAGATATAAACAAACATTTCAAATTAGATCTTGATATAAGAAAATACATGCTTTCTGAATTATGAATCTCTCATAAAAATCATTTCATGTTTCAGATAGGGCATACTGCCTTAAACTTTTCATCTAGATTCTTTTAACAGTGCATTAAAAACTTCACCAAAAAGCAAAAGCTCTGAGGTCAAACTATTTCTACCCACTTAAAATGTTCCATGTTAAACCAATGTTATATTTTACTACAATATTTTTCTAAAATTAACTCTAACATCCAGAACAGTTAAGAGATCAACTTAATCTCCCTTGATTCTGTAACCAGGACAATCAATTCTGCCTACAGTAAAAGAAACACTGCCCACCCAACAGCATTCTGAACAAAAGCTGGCTGTACATACTGTAGGCACTGCAAGCTCAAGACCAAAACAAGTCATACACAGTAGACCTATACCCCAGAGACTTCACTCTTTTCCTTATTCTCTGTCACTGAACAAACTGAGGTAAGACAACACTCTAGGGATGAAATAGCAAAGAGGAGGAAAAGCAGAGTGGTTATAAATGTCCTGTTGAAACAGTTACATACATAAAAACCCAGCCATGCATTTCTCTGGTGCCTACCATATCACAAGTCCAAGGCAAAAAACACAGTACCTTGGGGGTGCTTGATTAACATAAACAGAATAATCTACAACATTTCTCCTATCCCCACAGAACCAAGCATTAGCTAAATCTGCTTTTAAAAGCACCAACATGTGGCTTCCCTGGTGGCACAGTGGTTAAGAATCCTCCTGCCAATGCAGGCGACACAGGTTCGAGCCCTGGCCCAGGAAGATCCCACATGCCGCGGAGCAACTAACCCCGTGTGCCACAACTACTGAGCCTGTGCTCTAGAACCCGCGAGCCACAACTACTGAAGCCTGTGCACCTAGAGCCTGTGACCCGCAACAAGAGAAGCCACCACAATGAGAAGCCGGCGTGCGGCAACATAGAGTAGCCCCTGCTCACCGCAACTAGAGAAAGCCTGTGCACAGCAACGAAGACCCAACGCAGCCAAAAATAAAATTAAATTAATAAATTTATTTTTAAAAAAACACTGCAACAAAAGATTTGAGTTTTCAACAATGAGAATAAATTTAGCTATATGTACTCACCTAATCATTCAAATAGTTTAGAATCTAAGGCTTTGGTCTTAGAATTTAGATAGAATTTAGGAACAAGTCCAAGCTCTACTACTTAATAGCTAGGTGATCTTGGGAAATTTATTAAACCTCTCAGATCTTAGTTTCCTCATCTGAAAAAACAGGACTAATCAAACAAATCACAGTTGATGCATGTAAGAGAGCCTATCACAGTCCCTAGTAGATGGTGGGCCCTAATAAATGTTAGTATATAATAATGCAATAATTTCTAAATAATAATATAGTTAGGTGCTATATAACAATTGAGCTAGTTCAGTCAACAGAATCCAAAAACTGTGAGGCTCTACCCAAGCACTAACAGCAACAAACTGAACAACTTAAAATGCAACAAGCAAATACTTCCAAAAAGGAGGTACATTTTGGGTTCAAACCCTTACCTCAAATTCTTGTAAAACATTCTTTTTGTGGCAGTTCAATTAGAATGAGATTCAAAAGAAAGAACAAAGAAGTAACCTTGTAATATAAATATTTCCAATCTTTGCCTTCCACCCCACACATGTATACAACCTCCCAAAAGGCCATATAGCATATTTTAAAACTAACAGTTTTCAAATGAAAATTTTCTTGATATAGAAAGATACAATACACTACTGTTATAAAATTATAGCCAATGCACCATGAAGATCAAGGAATTTGGAAAGAAAAATGGCCAATTCTTTAAAGGAAAGGAGAAAAATTTACTTGGAGGTTTAGCTATGGCTAAAGGATGGAATGTGTGCCAGGAGTCACTAATAAGCCCCTAAAGCATATGCAAGTAATAATGTAAAAGCCAAGCAGAAAAGACTTGAAAAAAGATGTTACCTATTGTTAAACATTATCTGTGGGCTTCCCTGGTGGTGCAGTGGTTGAGAATCCACCTGCCAATGCAGGGGACACGGGTTCGTGCCCCAGTCCGGGAAGATCCCACATGCAGCGGAGTGGCTGGGCCCGTGAGCCATGGCCGCTGAGCCTGCGCATCTGGAGCCTGTGCTCCGCAACGGGAGAGGCCACAACAGTGAGAGGCCCGCGTACCACAAAAAAAAAAAAAAAAAAAAAAAAAATTATTGGTAACAAACAATTGCTAAAATGCCAACATAAGGAGGATGGCATTATTTGCATATGATCAGAAGAATACTATTAAATAATTGCATTTTAAGTAGCATCTAAAGCAAAATGGAAACATTTCCAGTGCTTTAAAAGAAAACTCCATCCTGGAAAAATTCCTCCTTTACTCCAAAGTTGTTTCTATCTACAGAAAAATTTTCTGGAAGACATTTTAAATACCAGCATAATAATAGACAAGTCACAATTACTTATCTTCACTGTCTTCTTTATTATTTAATATTTAAGATAAAAAGCCAAAAGACAGGTCTGTGAACACAGAAAGCATAAAAACAATCCCTCTGTCGATACCCATATTTACAAAGAGGCATCTGAATAGCCCACCGACCAAAGTGCTCCCTGTAGCCCAGAAATGAGCATCACAAGATTGACAGATAACAGAACATTGCACTGGTCTACTAAAGCTTTTCCTTTATACTAAAAATTTTAAGCCAGCAAAATACTTCAAAATGGAGTAAAAAATGTATTAGATGTCAAGAGTTCATTATCTCAATTCCATAAACAGGAAGGTCACTAAAAATACAATCTTGGAATGTTTAAGAATCACAGGCTGGACTTCCCTGGTGGCGCAGTGGTTAAGAAGCCACCTGGGGCTTCCCTGGTGGCGCAGTGGTTGAGAGTCCGCCTACCGATGCAGGGGACACAGGCTCGTGCCCTGGTCCGGGAAGATCCCACATGCCGCGGAGCGGCTGGGCCCGTGAGCCATGGCGCTGAGCCTGCGCGTCCGGAGCCTGTGCTCCGCAACGGGAGAGGCCACAACAGTGAGA
The DNA here is from genome assembly GCF_949752795.1 of Hyperoodon ampullatus. Lineage (NCBI taxonomy): Eukaryota > Metazoa > Chordata > Mammalia > Artiodactyla > Ziphiidae > Hyperoodon > Hyperoodon ampullatus. The sequence continues at coordinate 9,946,480 of NC_136919.1, forward strand.
GGCCCGCGTACCGCAAAAAAAAAAAAGAAAAAAAAGAATCCACCTGCTAGCGCAGGAGACATGGGTTCGATCCCTGGTCCGGGAAGATCCCACATGCTGCAGAGCAGCTAAGGCCGTGCACCACAACTACTGAGCATGAGCTCTAGAGCCCACAAGCCACAACTACTGAAGCCTGTGTGCCTAGAGCTCGTGCTCCGCAACAAGAGAAGCCACCGCAATGAGAAGCCTGCGCACCGCAACAAAGAGCAGCCCCCACTCGCCACAACTAGAGAAAGCCTGCATGCAACAACGAAGACCCAACACAGCCATAAGTGAATGAATGAATGAATGAATGAATCATAGGCCAACATTATTCCTTTCTCTTATCCTATCCTCAGACTTTCATTTCTTGTTGTTCACACAATGTATATACTCAGATGTTATATAGTCATCCAAAACTAAACACATCCAAAACATCTTCCCTAACTCTCCTATCAGAGTCAGCAGGACCAATATGTTCTCTGGTTTCCAAGCTTTTAAACTCCCCATAAATCTTTGGTTTTTCTCTGTTGTCTGCTCACGTTAAATCTTTTTAACTTTTATAGTGTAAGAAGTTCATACAACACAACTGGAGTTTACAAGCTAACTACCTGGTAATCAGTGCTTGCCTCTACCCTCAATCTTTCCATTTATCCTTTACTTTCCAGAGTCCTGTTTCTCAAGAGTTATTTCCCATGTAATCCTTTGGCAAGGGGAAATAAAGAATTATATGAGTAAAATTAGCATTTCTTGAGGATTTATTATATCAACAACTATGTATTTCTCATTATCACATCCAATCTCACTCAAGTTAAATGTGAAGTTAGTTATATGCGGGGGTGGTGAAATGAAAGAAAAATATTTTTATTAAAGTTATTTATTTATCCTTCCTCACTCTTGAATCTCATTCTAATTGAACTGCCACAAAAAGGATATTAATTTACTCTATCTATAGACTTGTACAAGTGACAGATTTAATTTAAAAAGTAACACAGGAAAGTTATTAAGTTACTTCTTCAAGACAGCCTAACTGGGAAGTAGTGAAACTGGGACCCAAATCCATGTTTGACCCCAAAGCCCATATTCTGAACCATTTCTCTCTCATGAGTGTTAAGTTCCCCCCAAAACCTCCATCTTACCTTGCTGCTTTCACTTATCCTTCTACCTTGGCAAAAATTTGTCATCCCTTACATGTGACTTCCCTAAAAACTCTAACACTCTCCCAAAAAAGATCCATTTCCTTTCTACCTTCAAAAGTCTACTTTATTCTCTTCATTTCATAAAACCTTCTTAGATTAGTACCATACATTTCTAGTTTAAATGATACAGCGCCAGCCAACATTCCTGGACTTTTTTCTTTCCAAATATTTTGTGCTTTGGTACAAAGAGCTAGTATTATATATATCAATTCTTGTCACTTGACATTAGCAGAGTCCAATTTAATCTCATGAAGAACAAAGAACAGCAAGGTGCAACACTAGCAAAGAGACAATTATATTTATATAGATAACTTGGTTATATCTAAGAATGTGATTTGGTAAGAGATTTTTCATATTCCTGCAAAGCATATCCTCCTATCATTTCTCATTTGTAGCCCAAATCTTCTTGTCTACCAAAGTATGTCTGAGTTTTGACGACATCAAGGAGCTGTAAGATGAGCACTACATACGGCAAGCAGTTTGTAGTCTAGTGTAGCAACTGTTCATATGGATTGCAAAAGCTGCTTTAAAATTGTGAAAGCAAGAACCTAGTGTCCACAGTGTTCTTGGAAAATAAAGGGAGGAAAAGGAAGAAAGAAAGGATGGCACAGTCTGTTTTTCCTCAGAGGGCTAAATACATGGCATTGGCTCAGCTATTACAATGTTTCCACCATTTCAACACGGCAGCACCAACCAAGGATGCATTCTTTAGTTGCTACCTTTTGGAAAAACTTAAGAAAATGAACACTATGAACATTCTTGAGGAGACCTTCACTATTTTGAAAAACCAACTGCAAAACAGTTCAAAATGGCGCTTTATTAACCTTAATTATTACCATAGATTCCTTTTTAAGCATATATTCATTTTAATATTTTTAATGTAAGGTAATACAGTTCAAAATGCAAAAAGTACAACATTTTAAAGTTGTTTTCCTATTCTTGAATGCAAACCCCTTGTTCTCCTCCAGAAGCAAATAATGTCATGGGTTTCTTATGCATGCCTGGAGATATTTTTACATAATATAAGTATATATACACATTCACACACTATTATAAATATACACACAAAAAAATAAATATACATTTCTATTATTTTTCCTTCACTAACGCATATACACACTGTTCTGTACCTTATTTTTTGATTTAACATATTTTGGAAACTGTTTCTATATTAGTGCATGAAGAGCTTCATCATTCTCTTTTATGGGTTATATAGTATTACATTGAAAGAGGTAACATAATTTATCTAACTCGTTCCCTACTAATGAACATTTAGGTTATTTCCCAGCTTATACTATTCTAACAAATGCTGTAAGTATTTCTGAACATATATATATATAAGATTTTTTACATGCAAATATATATAAAAGGTAAGTTCTAAGAATTGCAATTGCTGGGTCAAAGGATTATGTACATTAAAAAATTTCTTTTGGCATTTATTTATTTTTTGTAGTTATATTTTCCCAGTGTTATTGAGAAATAATTGATATATATCACTGTATAAGTTTAAGGCATATATCTTGTGATGTGATAACCACAATAGTTCACGATAACATCTGTCTTCTCATATAGGTACCATAAAAAGAAAGAAAAAAAGGAAAAAATTTTCTCCTTGTGATGAGAACTCATAGGATTTACTCTCTTAACAACTTTCCTACATATCATACAGCAGTGTTAGCTATAGTCATGTTGTACATTACTAAAATTTTGACAGATATTACCAAACTGCCCTCCAAAGAAGGTTATAACAATTTATATTTCCACCAGCAATTTGTACGAGTGCCTGTCCCTACACTCCTCTCATCACACTGCTACCATACTTTTTGATCTCTGCCAATCTGATAGATTAAAAAAATGGTAGTTCAGTGCAGCTTTGTTTTGACTCTTGAAAGTCAGTAGAATGTAGTGGTTAAGGATGTGGGTTCTGGGGCTATCTCCTGGCTGTATCACTCACTTGGTTCTGCATTCACTGAGCAACCATGAGCAGGTAACTTAACCTCTGTGCCTCCACTTCCTCATAAGTCAAATGGGGTAATAATACTCCAATTTCAAATGTTCTTATGAAATTAGATGTGTTAATACATATGAAGTACCCAAAATTGTGCCCGGCAAACAGTAAACACTCGTTAATTGGTATTGCTATTTTTTATCTTATTTTGAGTAAGGATGGGCAATTTTGTTTGCATGTTTAAAGAGCTATTTGTATTGCCTTCTCTGTTGTCTTTTCATATCTTTTGTCCTTGTTTTATTGGATTAGAATCCAAAATATACAGAACTGCTACAAATCAATAAGAAAAACAAGCTTAATAGAAAAAACAGGCAAAGGATGTAAACAGGTCACAAAAAAAGTGAAAACAATTGGTCCATTATAACTCTTAGCCACTAATCACAACAGTATTCTCACCTTAAAAAGCTGTTGAACGTTGAGGCTTATGGAGTTTTTGCTTCCCTTATTCCCTCTCCAGCTACATTTCTGAGTCTCAGTTCATATATTTTCTCCTCCCAAACATTCATACCACTTCTCAGGCTCTGAAATTATTCTACTTATTGAATTATTTTTTTTGTCTGTCTCTCTGCACCAAAGTGTATGGTCTTTGAGGGCAGCATACTTGTCAGCTATGTTCACTGCTGTATTCCCAGCACCTAGAAGAATCTCTGGTTCAGACAAAGCAAGCAGTAGTTACCTGACTGATGACACTGTTTAAAGTTAAGCTGAAACCGGAACCCTCATAGAGCACAGATGGGAATATAAAATGGTGTAGCCACTTTGGAAAAAAGTCTGGCAGTTCCTCAAAGGTTACCATAGAGTTCCCTTACCACATGAAGCAGCAATTCCACTCCAAGGTATATACACAAGAAAAGTAAAACTAGGGCTTCCCTGGTGGTGCAGTGGTTAAGAATCCACCTGCCAATGCAGGGGACACGGGTTCACGCCCTGGTCCGGGAAGATCCCACATGCCGCGGAGCAGCTAAGCCAGTGCGCCACAACTACTGAGCCCGTGCTCTAGAGCCCGCAAGCCACAGCTACTAAGCCCGCGCGGCGAGAGCCATTGCTCCGCAACAAGAGAAGCCACCACAATGAGAAGCCAGTGCACCGCGACTACAGAAAGCCAGCGCGCAGCAACGAAGACCCAATGCAGCCATAAATAAGTTAATTAATTAACTTTTTTTAAAAAGGAAAGAAAAGTAAAAATATATGTCCACACAAAAACTTGTACATGAATGTTCTTAACAGCATTATTCGTAACAACCAAAAATGTGAAACAACCCAAATATCCATCAATTGATGAGTGGATAAATAAAATATTCATTCAATGGAAAATTATTCTGCAATAAAAAGAAATGAAATGTTGATATATGCTGAAACATGGAAGAACCCTGAAAACATAATGCTAACAGTCAATCACAAAGACCACACAGTGTATGATTTCATTGATTTGAAATGTCAAGAATAGGCAAAGCTATAGAGGACAGAAAGTAGATTAGTGGTTGCCTAGAGCTGGGGGTAACGGCAGAATTGGGAGGAAATGGATATAAGGTTTCCTTAGGGAGGTGATGAAAATCTTCTAAGATTGATTATTGTGATGGTTGCACGATTCTGGGAATATGCTTTAAAAAATACTGAATTGTCCACTTTAAGTGGATGAACTGTATGGTATGTGAATTACATCTCAGTGGAGCTGTTTGTTTGTTTGTTTTCAGTTAAACTGAACAAAATATAAACTGAATTCTGATGTTTGACACCCACAGAATGGAGATATCACTACTACTTTGTTGGAACTGTTGCGTGAATATGGGAAGAAAAGAATGAAGGGAGGAAGGAAAGGAAAAAATCCCTTTCTTGAAGTACTAAAATCCTTCTATTGCCAAAAATATTATTCATAGATAATCCAATTTCATTTTTTCTCCAAAAGTAGAAGCTGATCTAGAACAGTAAAACATCTGTCTTATTTTCTTTTGTCCAAAGCTCTCCTTATAAACCTCATCTGTAGCAAATATGGAACCAGATCTCCGTACACCATTACTCTGCAGGTTTAACACTTGCTTCTTGGCATAATGCTGAGACAGGGGAGGACATCAGGAAAAGCCAGCTTTCATTTGTGACTTATAACACTGATGAGGAGTTCAGGTAGCAGGCAGGACTGTGTTCTATTATGCAACACCATTCTGGCACTTTCGCAGGAATCTGAAAGCCACATACATTTTATAGTAGCACATGCTCTAATTCCTTCATCTTTAATAAAGAACCAAGGATAAGATGTCTTTTAAATATCATTCTCAACCTTTTAAGCTACTGTTTTACAAAATAATTGAAGTCCCTTTATAGATATCCTATAATCAGCACAAACATTTTCAGAGCAGTAACTTGAGTTTAGACAAGGTGTGTTTTTAATGTCCCCAACCTAAAACTTTTTGGTTTAAGGTACTTGGCAAGATGCCTTTGCAAGCCATGTTACAAAAAGTTCTGAGAAAGTAAGTATATTGTAAATAAGAAGGCACAGGCTCTGGAGCGAGATAAATCTCAGGGGTTTGTTTTTGTTTTTGTTTTTAGCTTTTGGTCACACCCCACGGCATGTGGGATCTTAGTTCCCTAACCAGGGATCGAACCCACGCCTCCTGCATTGGAAGGCAGAGTCTTAAGCACTGGACTGCCAGGGAAGTCCTAAATCTCATTTTGAATCCAGCATTGTCACTTACTAGCCATGTACTCTTAGGCAAGTCACTTAACTTTGCTAATCCTCAGTTTTCTAACCTATAAAATTAGAATAATACAAAGTTATGCTGGTATTATGAGGATTCAGCAAGAAAATATAATATTTTTTGCCATTACCAGCACACTCTTGGCATACTGCAGGAATTTATTGCTGTAAATACTTATTTCTTCCCTCTATTTACTCCTCTTCCTAATCATACCTCGATAATTAGCACCCAATGATAAAGCTCAAAGGAAATCTTTCTTAAGTCAAGTTGTATGCTAGAGCATCAGAGAGGCAAAATCACATAGTAGTTAGGATGACACAGACTCTGGAACTTCCAGAAATAAGAACATAGCAGTGTAGGTACTTTTAAAATCTCACCAAATTTCATCATCATAACCAGACAGCAATCAGGAAAGAATAACCCCCACATGACACCTTCTACAAAAGCAGGTGACAAGGAATTCCCCCTAAATCCTAGAATATAGATGGGTGGGGCCAAAAACATCCAATAACAGCAAGTGGTGATGGCAAAGAGAAATGCATAGGAACAGCCATGCGGAACCCAGAACTTGCCAACAAAACAATCACTCCCAAAGGGAAAAGGACCAATGCCGTGTGGGATCCTAGGCAAGTGAAGCTGAGAACTATTGAAATGAGAGGAGTCCATACAGGTTCCAAGTCATGGGGGAAAACAATCTTAAAAATTGAAGACTAATTAAATGGTATCTATCAATCCAATCTCAAACACAGTGGTTTGTACATACTCAGGGAGATATAATCTGAGGGCCCTCCCCCAAAAAACTGCAAAGAAAGCTTTAACTTCATTCAATAATCTAGATTGTTATTTTGAAACCATTATAGATACAAGATAAAGAAAATAAAAAAATGTTAATTTTGTTAGGAATCTAATATTTAGCATAAAGAAAGAAGTACAAGATCAAAGAAGTTAAGTAAAAACCCTGTAATCTTAAATCTGAATTAGAATTATCAATGCAAACTCTTTTTTTTCCTCTCTTTTCCTAAAAGCAAACAACCCAGCAGCAATAAGTCTCACACTGTGCTCTTGATATATCATCCCTCAATAAAAACAACCATAGCTCTTTGGAGAAATGGCAGATTCCAGGCCTAATGCAGGGAATATACAAGATGAGCCTGGCATTTTTGTTGTGCCAGAAAGTAAGTAGCTATAAAAGAATCTTGTCAAAAGAACACAGGAGCCAGCTAGAAGGAGCTCCCACTGGACAAATGTGTGGCAATTTCAGCAGCGAAAAGTATGATGCAACTTATTAAAACACACTGCACATACAAAAAGCCAAGACTTTATGATAACAACTTAAAAAAAAAGAAGAAAGAAAGAAAAAGAAAGAAACAAGTTAAAACTTATACACCTGGGACTTCCCTGGTGGTGCCGTTGTTAAGAATCCGCCTGCCAATGCAGGGGACATGGTTTGAGCCCTGGTCTGGGAAGATCCCACACGCCGCAGAGCAACTAAGCTCGTGAGCCACAACTACTGATCCTGTGCTCTAGAGCCTGCAAGCCACAGCTACTGAGCCCACGCGCCACAACTACTGAAGCCCGCACGCCTAGGGCCCATTCTCCACAACAAGAGAAGCCACCGCAATGAGAATCCTGTGCACCGCAACACAGAGTAGCCCCCACTTGCCACAACTAGAGAAAGCCCGCGCACAGCAACAAAGACCCAACACAGCCAAAAATAAATAAATAAGTAAATTTAATAAAAAAAAAAATTTATACACCACTGGAGGATTCTAAGGCACTACCTCATTACTCTGGAAATTGACAATTAAATGGAAAGAATTAAGCATCTCACACTGCCTGAATTGTATTTCAGGATAACCAAACAGCCCTAGTGGATTGAATAAAGCTCTTCTAAAGAGTTCTGGCTAATAAATGAAGAAAGGAAAGCATAATTGGAAATTTTCATTTTAACCCCTTAGAAATTTAGTAATTCACTGTACTTCAATTTTTTTTTTTTTTTTTTTTTTTTTGCGGTACGCGGGCCTCTCACTGTTGTGGCCTCTCCCGTTGCGGAGCACAGACTCCGGACGCGCAGGCCCAGCGGCCATGGCTCACGGGCCCAGCCGCTCCGCGGCATGCGGGATCTTCCCGGACCGGGGCACGAACCCGTGTCCCCTGCCTCGGCAGGCGGACTCTCAACCACTGCGCCACCAGGGAAGCCCTCAATTTTTTAAAAAAGAAAGAAATTCAGTAATTCAAGCACTGATCGTCCATGGATGGTAAGACCATTACGTGAAAGGATGATGAATGAGAAACTTTACAATGAAAGTATCAGGCTGGCACTAGCGGAATCCACTGATCAATCATCACATTACAAAAAGTAAGACAAGCAAATTTGGGGGTAATGCAATAAATACAAATCTAATCAAGCCTTTCGATCTAACTTCTAGTCTAGAAGAAATTTAGGGAATAGAGGCATAAATCAAATGATGCCACAAGAAAGGAATCAGCAAAATCCAGAATGTGAGGCATTCTACAGGGTAACCATTTGGTTTCTTCAACAAGTCAATGGTATATGGAAAAGCACAGTGAGGGGGCAGGGGTATCTGTTCTAGTGTAAAAGACAGTTAAGAGTCATAACAGTCACAGCCAAATAAATAAATAGATAATTTTTTTAAAGACTTCAAAATTGAAAAAAAAACAATTAAATACAGTGGATGAACATTTCTGGATCCTGATTCAAACAACCCAACTGTAAAAAAACATGTTAGACAATCAGGAAGCCTAAACTGATATTAGGTATCAAGAAAGTCTGGTTAATTGAAGAACTTCTTGTTAATTTTGTGAGGTGTGATAGTGGCACTGTGGTTTATATAAAGAAGAAAATATCTTTTTTAAAAGAAAACATAATTATTTCAGGATGAAATAACATGGTGTCCAGAATTAACTTTAAAATATTCTAGCAAGAAGAAAAGTTGTGGGAGGACATATGAAACAAGTATAAAACACTGATGGCGGTTAAATCTGGTTGATGGTTTTACGTAAGAGTTCACTATGCTCTCCACTTTTTTGTATGTTTGAAAATTTTTCTAATAAAACTAAAACATACAAACCAACAAATAAGAAACAAGGAGATAAAAAAAACAGTATGAACTCTAGAATCAGACTGCTAGGGGACTGAATACTAGGTCCTCCGCTTAATTGTGTGAATTTGGGCAAGTCATTTAACTTTCTTAAGCATGGCTCTCCTTCCACCAAATGGGAGAAATGGTACCCCCATTTATTAAGTTTGATTGAGATAATCCATATAAAGCTGAGAGAATGTTCTCGCACATAGAAGAAAGTCCAGTAAATGTCACCCATTTTTATCATAACTATTAGTAGTAGTATTATTGTAGAGGATGTGATTGCGAAGACTCCTGAATAGTTCTTTTTTTTATAGATTTATTTATTTTATTTATTTTTGGCTGCATTGGGTCTTTGTTGCTGTGCGCTGGCTTTCTCTGGTTGCGGTGAGCAGGGGCTACTCTTCCTTGCAGTGCACAGGCTTCTCATTGTGATGGCTTCTCTTGCGGAGCACTGGCTTCAGTAGTTGTGGCACCTGGGCTCAGTAGTTGTGGCTAATGGGCTCTAGAGCACAGGCTCATTAGCTGTGGCGCACAGGCTTAGTTGCTCCGCGGCATGTGGGATATTCCAGGGCTCGAACCATGTCCCCTACATTGGCAGGCAGATTCTTAACCACTGTGCCACCAGGGAAGCCCCTGAATAGTTCTTAATGTAAATGGCCAGTTTATTTTTTGTCAAAATGTTTATTTCTTTTTCAAAAAACATTTAAATGCACAATAACAAACATTTACAAATAACTATTTTTCCTTTTCTATTATTCAGCTTTTTGAAAATTAATAAGCACAAGCATTGCTGTCACCAATATAAGAGCAAAGAAGGTCAATTGTTTCAAATTTTATACTATTCTTCAGTTAAAGTGAAACAGTGTTATGAATATTTTATCTATAATTCATGGTTCTATTTTTTTATTTAAATTTTCTCTAAAATGATACATAAAAGAAATGGTAAGGCTAACAGTAAATCTAAGAAACATACAAAGCAATCTTTTTTTCAACTAAAAGCTGAAAATATTTCTCTCATTTCTAAATAAATAAAATCAGTTTGGTGCTCATAATATATATGCTTTACATAATACAAAAAAAATCCCTTTTGTAAATAAAAAAATTATACTGAGGTCTACAGAGCTGAGGCAACTGAGAAATTTTTCCTTTCACTTTTAATCAGGCTTCCTGTTGTAAGAGCTCAGCAGACAGTGACGCGAGACACTGCCTCCCAACTTCAGTTCACCTTTGCAGTTCCACAAGGGACACCATGTCAAGATTGTTCAGCTTTTTTGATGAGTGCTGCGTGGGTAACTAATGTGTAAATGCAGATACGTATAGAAAGCAGTTTTGACAGTGATGTATTGCAACTGGTTCCAGATGTCGGTAAGGGATGCTTGGCCAGGCATCTGGGGCTCCACTGCCACAGAGCAGTGCCAGGACCAAGCCAATCTTCAAAAGACCATGGCACTTTAATTCTGCAATTAGAATCTTCTTAAGGCAATTACTTTTGCTTCTCTTCCTTCAGAAAAACACTAAAATATTTCTACTTTGTTGCTTGTTTTTTCAATTTAAGGGAGGTTGAAATATTGAGCATTCTAACAGGCTGAAAGAAAACTTCAAAGCAAACTGCTGAGATATTCAAAATTAAGCACATATTCATGTCATATAATGAGAATTTAAACTAAATTGCACCAAAACTTGAATATGTATAAAGTTTAAGCAACCCTTGATTAGCAAAGTGAATGTTGAGATTGTTCATCTAGTGATACTAGAATTCCTAAGATCATCATTAACATGGTACATATATCACAATAATTGTAAATCAAATTATCAAGCTTATCTCTCCTTTTGCTGGCTATAAACTTGACAAGTGTATATTAGCTAAGGAAAATGTACTGCATTTGCACTGAATTTAAGAACTAAATGATAAATTTTGTAACAATGTATTTCCAAAATAAAATCCTAGAAAAGAAGGACTGACAAGCAGCCTGTGAATAAATGAAATTTCTGATCCACTGGTTAATAAAGTGCAATAAGAAGTATTCAAAAATTCCATAGTAGAAAGACATTATTACAATCATGTGATGAACAGCCTTTAACCTTTAAAATTGACAAAGTTGCACTTTCTACATGAAAAATGTTGTAGCACAGCTCCAACATAAGAATTTGGTCTAATGGGAATATTTTCAAATAACCTGTCTGTCTCCCTCTTCTTTCAATACCAAACTCACTGCTCCAATCAAAAAAACTCTCAGGGGATCACCTACAGTTACATTCTCTCCATGTGGTTTTGCTATAAGGCATTTTCTCATTGATCAAGGGAACTGCAGAAAGCTTGCGTTCTGTTTATCCTAGAACAAAGGTGACTTACGTTACTGATTTTCAGTATCAAATCAAAGGTTTTAAAATACTTTTAATAGAAATAAAGGCAAAGAGATCCGTCAGAATGATGTTTAGAACTCTATGTTCCTTTTGATTTCCTAATAAATTAAATAAATTGAACATTCTAAATATATTACAAAACTTTTAATCTGTGAGAGAACCTTGTGGTCAGTAACTTCCCGTTATAAATACATTATTTAACTACAGCCTGAAGCTGCTTTGTTTGGTCTGATATAACTTGATAAGCTAATTGAAAGGTCAAGAGTAGTTTTAAAAACTGACCAATCTTATTTTTCCAGATGGATCATCAAATTTATTTTGAACCTTGAATTTAAATGATCAACCAGTAAAATTTTATTACAGGCTTAGAATACATTAAAGAATGGTGCCAGATAGCAGAAGAGCTGTAAAGTATTTATTCCCATCTCCCCTTTTATAGGGTTCTGGTATGACAAATCTTTACTGTGACACGTATAGCAGAAAGCCACAACTTAAAACAACCTTAATTTTGGTCCTATCCTAAATATGATGGTTTTGATTGTTAATAAATTATGTTCAACAAATAAAATATAGTTGGAGAATTTCTACATAAACCATTAATTACGGGAACGTTGTCTAGGCAGTACAATTGCATATATCAGATCTGGCAGGTCAAAAAATTATTGCCTAATGGAAATATGGATGCAAGTATATTTAACTGAATGACTTTTGTGTTTATCTTGTCAGTTTACTAATAACTCAAAAGAATTCCTCTGGACAACAAACTAATACTTCCAAAAAAGCAAAATACAAATGACCATATCCAAAAGTCCAAACTTAAAAATTACTGACATCTATGTCCAACACACAAAGACACAGTAGATCAAGGTCCTAAATGAATTTAGTTTCTGATTCTGAAAAATAAGTGCACAATTCCAGAACAAAACTATGTATTAAACAGTCTTATTGCTGGTGGCAATGTAAATTGGTATAACCACTTTAGAAAGCAATTCAGCAACATCGTGGAAAGTCAAATACAGACATACTCTATAACCCAACATTTCTATTTCTAGTTATACACCTCAGAGAAATACTTGCATGTGGACAAGAATATGTGTACAAGCGTATTTATAACAGTAAAACTTTAGAAACAATTTAAGCATCCATCAACATTGAAATAAATATGAAGTTTATTTGCATGATAGAACACTACAAAGCAGTTAAAACGCATGAAACTGATCCACAGATATCAAACTGGATACACTTGGAAAACAATGGTAAGGGAAAACAGCAAGCTATAAAACTATATATATATATATATAGATAGATAGATATAGATATATAGATATATATGCATACATTTCATTTATATCAATTCTAAAAATACTAACTACATATCATTTATAAACACATACATATATAGTAAGCTGGTTTTTTTTTTTAATTCAAGTGAGAAACAATATGCACCAACTATAAGATAAGCACTACTCAAGTATAAGTAGGAAAGTTAGTGGGCTGAAGAGATGGGGCATCTTCAACCATACATAAACTGTATTTTTTAAAATTAATATCTAAAGCAGATATGGCAAAATATTAATATTTACTCAATTTAACTGGAGGGAATATGGATGGCCATGTGCTTGAAATTATTTTACAATTAAAAATTAATATGTAAAAACTCCAGGGACTTCCCTGGTGGTCCAGCAGTTAAAACTCCATGCTCCCATTGCAGGGGGCCCAAGTTCCATCCCTGGTCAGGGAACTAGATCCCACATGCCACAACTAAGAGCCTGCATGCCACAACTAAAGATCCCACACGCCGCAGTGAAGATCTCGCAAAGGCAACGAATATCCCATGTGCCGCAACTAAGACCCAGCACAGCCAAATAAATAAATAAATATTTTAAAAACAAACAAACAAAAAATCTCCATATACCCTACAAAATCCTTTACTTCAGAATTTCTACCAATACCTCATTCAAATACATTCATTTATACACTGCATAACTTTGTTAGGTCAAAAATTATGCCCATAATTGAAGGACAGAGCAATCTATTCTTCCCAATAAGGTCTTCACACAAGAAGTTAAACTGTCTAAATACTGAGTACTGATATTACCATTATTATGTTTTTGTAGCATTCATAATCATAGATATACTTTCAAAGGAAAGACTCCCCTAATCACCAATGACCCTACATTAATTGGTGAATACTCCAGACAAGCTAGAGTCACCAATCACTTATAATATCTGATTTTCAATTCTATCTGAAACTTCACATAAAAACATTTTAAGGGGCTTCCCTGGTGGCGCAGAGGTTGAGAGTCCGCCTGCCGATGCAGGGGACGCGGGTTCGTGCCCCGGTCTGGGAGGATCCCACGTGCCGCGGAGCGGCTGGGCCCGTGAGCTATGGCCGCTGAGCCTGCGCGTCCGGAGCCTGTGCTCCGCAACGGGAAAGGCCACAACAGTGAGAGGCCCACATACCACAAAAAAAAAAAAAAAAAAAAAAAAAACATTTTAAGGAAAGAGGAAGGTTAATTCTACATCATTTATGACAAATAATCAAGATAAGAAAACAGTAAATAACTTATTTGGATTTCAAATAAGGAAGCTCTTTTTTTTTTTTCAAATAAAGAATCCTACATATGAAAGATCAGATCCATGAAAATGTTTAAAGTAGGTAAAAATCATTCCCAGAAAGAATTTGTTAAGACTGGGGTGAATAAAGGAACTTATTAAGCTAGAACCTCTATGCACTATGTACAACTTTAGCAGTTTTCTCCTGGAATTAAATTCTAACATTTGGAAGTAGCTAAATATTAATGTCACTGCCTTTCTCATTCAAAGATACTATGGTAGAATTGAACTGGTTGAGAACTGCCTCCCAGAGTTAAAATTTAGAAAGTGTCTCCTAATGCAAAATTAAATAGAATATTCTAGCAAAGACCCCAAATTAGAGTCTAAAACAAGGGAAGCTACTACACTGAACTTGGTGATATTACAATCATGGATTGATCCTCTAAATGCCAAAGCTGAGAGCAAAAAAGACAAAGAAAGATGGATACTTATTAGCTATAACATATCAGAAGTGGGGATGTTTATTTGTAAAATTAGAATACTTCCTAAATCAGTGGTTTTCAAAGTGTGGCCCAGGTACCCTCGGGGCCCCTAAGGCACCCTCAGGGTTCTAGCATGGTCCAAACTATTTTCACAATATTACTAAGATGTTGTTGCCCTTTATACTCTCATTTGCTCATGAGTATACAATGAAGTTTACAAGGGGCCACATGAAGTATGGTATCACAACAGACAGATGCAGAGCAGATATGAGAATCCAGCTGTTGAAATCAAACACTGAAGAGATTTGCAAAAAAAATGCAAAACAATGCCACTCTTCTAATTTTTTCTTTTGAAAACCATGAGTTGTTTTTTATTTTTTTTTATTTTATTTTTTTTTTTTGCGGTACGCGGGCCTCTGACTGTGTGGCCTCTCCCGTTGCGGAGCACAGGCTCCGGACACGCAGGCTCAGCAGCCATGGCTCATGGGCCCAGCCGCTCCACGGCATGTGGGATCTTCCCGGACCGGGGCACGAATCCGTGTCCCCTGCATTGGCAGGTGGACTCTCAACCACTGTGCCACCAGGGAAGCCCCATTTATTATTGTTTTAAAATAAACTAATAATTTTTTTTAATTTCTAGTATGGTGAATATTGATAGATATAATCCATATAAGCAAAAGATCTCTAGGGTTCTCAATAATTCTTTATGGCATGGAAAAGGATCCTGAAAACATAAAGAGAACAAGTGACCTAGATCTTACAGCTGATATGAGATGAAATGAACTAATGCATGTAAAGAACTTTTCACGAGGTATGGCAAACAATAAGTTCTCAATAAATAGTAGCTGTCATTGTTACATTACAATAGCTGGGACTACTGAAAGCAATCTTGAGACCTGGGATTCTTGGGAATTTAATTGTCTCCCATTCTCTAGTAAGCAATGGGTACTAAACAAAAACAAAAACTAAAACTACAACAGAAAAAACAAAAACCTAATCATTAGTCAAATTTAATTCATCATATAGATTCTAATTTAAATTCTATCTTAATAGGTCTATATATTATCTTTCTATACCTTGTGACTTTCCTTACAAACTAGAAAGGCCTGAGTCCCTAGACTTAAAATATACCTTAGAGTCTACCATGGAGTTCTCTTTTCCTTTGAGCCACTAGGAAAAGGGCAACAAGAAGCCTGTGTCTTGAGCCAAGCACAACAAATTAATTAGGATATTTCATTCTCATGAAATTAAAGTCATACTTTCCTTTGAAATATAGGATCAATACAGGAACACTGAATAACAGAACTCAAGGGCCTTTGAACAAGCTTCTGGTCAGATCCCTGACTACAGCCATATCTAGCACATACCCAAGACAGACCAATACATACAGAGAATCACAAACTGAGTAGTTACCTTTCACACGTGGTCAAGTAGCTCGATCACAAAGCCAACCAAAATCTTTCCTGCTTTCACCTTAAGGTCACTTCCTTATGTTTCATCTTTTATTTACAAAGATAAAAATAAATATGAATTACAAAGAAAAAATAATAATAGTAATAGTAAATATAAAGTATAAAGAAGAATTATACTTAATAGTATACAGAAACCAAATACCTGGCATTGATCTTATAAAAACCTTTCAACCCTTTAGCCTTCTTTCATTCTCTTAACCTTTCTTTTCTACCTTCTAAACTCCAAAATAAAAACATCCTGGATCTTTTAAATTTTTTCTTAAAAAAAAAAAAAGGTAGACTGATCCAAAGTAGCTACCACAAAAACTTCAACGAGGCACTAGTGGACTATTTAGGCTTCTAAAACGTTCTTAGAAATCACATGACATATCAGATTGTTCCCAAGCAACAAGGTCCTACTGTATAGCGCATGGAAAAACTATATTCAATATCCTGTGATAAACCATAATGGAAAAGAATATTTTTAAAAAAAAGAATGGGGCTTCCCTGGTGGCACAATGGTAGAGAGTCCGCCTGCCGATGCAGGGGACACGGGTACGTGCCCCGGTCCGGGAGGATCCCACATGCTGCGGAGCGGCTGGACCCGTGAGCCATGGCTGCTGATCCTGCGCGTCCGGAACCTGTGCTCCACAATGGGAGAGGCCACAACAGTGAGAGGCCCACGTACCGCAAAAAAATTAAAAAAATTTAAAAATTTTTAAAATTTTTAAAAATTAAAAGAAAAGAATGTCCACAGGTGTATAACTGAGTCACTTTGCTATACAGCAGAGATTGGCACAACATTGTAAATCAACTATAAATAAAATATAAATTAAAAATTAAATTAAATTTAAAAAAATTGTTCCCAAACCTAACACAGAAAATATTCTTTAAAGCTATCACCAAAAAAATGCTCTCCCCTTAAAACTGGCCATATTAACATTACATATCTTAATAAGTTTAGTCTTTTTAAAACTGTCTTTGCAACTTAAAATCAGCGCTAAGGGGCTTCCCTGGTGGCGCAGTGGTTAAGAATCCACCTGTCAATGCAGGGGACACGGGTTCGAGCCCTAGTCCGGGAAGATCTCACATGCCACGGAGCAAGTAAGCCCATGCACCACAACTACTGAGCCTGCACTCTAGAGCCTACGAGCCACAACTACTGAGCCCGCGTGCCACAACTACTGAAGCCTGCACTCCTAGAGCCCGTGCTCCCCAACAAGAGAAGCCTGCGCACCGCAACAAAGAGTAGCCCCCGCTCGCCACAACTAGAGAAAGCCCGTGTGCAGCAACGAAGACCCAATGGAGCCAAAAATAAATAAATAAATAAGCATTAAGATGAAAGCAATGAATACCATAACACACAGAGGTACATAAAATCCATTTTCTAAGTAGCATATACAGGTGAATGTAAGTAAATACACAGGGTCATGACAACTTTTTAAATAATGTGTATATTTTGCATATACTACAGTGACTGGCACAAATTAGGAAATGTTAATAATCAGCAGCAACGGTAGGCATTAGCAGGGGAACCCAGCCAGGCATGTTCATTTCCCCCCCTTTCTCACAACTGTATTTCTGAGTTTCAAACATCCAGTGGCTTCACAAAATGTGGCTGTACTATGAACTTTCACATAAAACAGTGAAACTTAATGAATGGTAGTAGTTACTGACAAAGAAAAATTCACATCTTTTTTTTTTGCAGTACGCGGGCCTCTCACTGTTGTGGCCTCTCCCGTTGCGTAGCACAGGCTCCGGACGCGCAGACCCATCGGCCATGGCTCACGGGCCTAGCCGTTCCGCGGCATGTGGGATCTTCCCGGACCGGGGTACGAACCCGTGTCCCCTGCATCGGCAGGCGGACTCTCAACCACTGCGCCACCAGGGAAGCCCCACATCATTTTTTAAGCTATCAATACTTAGCAAAAAACAATAACAACAACAAAAAATCCACAAGTGTAAATCCAAATTATACAACTGTTGAAATGAATGATCTATTAAATCCCCAAATTCAACAACTGATTAATGTGTGTTTCATAAGTATGGAGTACTGAATTAAGGCTGAGGATGTCACAATATATTACGGGGAGTTTCTAACTAATAATCTAATACAAGCAGATACAATACCGAGATGATGCCCTGTATGAATGTATGGGAAGATAGTAATAAAATATATGCATTTATCAGATTATACAGCCTTTCTTCTACTATGGTCAAATTACAATCCAAGTTAAACAGTTTCCTTTTAAAACTTTTTCTAAACTACTAAAAATTTTGTCTAATGTCACCTATTAGAATATAACCATGCTCAGGGAAATATCAAGTTTCAACCTGAAGAAATATATTCACTTTAGCGTTTCTAAAGAGGTGCTCTCACCTTCAGTAAAAGTATTATTATTTACAATGAAACACCACATGTACGCGAGAAATGTTTTTAAACTCTGCAGAACAAAAACAAAACAGTAGCTCCTTTAAAAATAATTGTCAATGATCAACAAAATAAAGGATTTTCTCTGATCTTCTGCACAACAGACCTAGAGAAAAAAACACTCTCAAGGCTGCTTGCAAGAGCACTCCTTATCCCACCACTAATCAGGCAATAGGATAAAGTCCATTCTTTTAAAGCTACACAGTATATATGCTAGGGTTAAAAATATTTTCACAAAATTTTTCTAACAAAAGAACATTATATTAGGTTCACAAGCATGTTAGCTCTCTGCCACTGTTTAAAACCTACCTGTAAGTATTAAATTTTTAATTTTACTTATTTAGGAAAAATTACATAATTCTTCATAGCACAGTTTAAAAATAACTCCACTATTAATGCAGGTCCTTTATTTAATCACAGGCTAATTTACTCCTGACAGAAAGTAAATTCCACTATTTTCTGTGAGGCTTTATGAAATTGCCATCATTTTTAATTAATTCTTAATTAAAATATATTACACCACAGCTTCTACCCATCTCTCTTGATATTCTAACATAATCAATTCAAGACCATTTACATATCATTAATTAAAAGCCTTCCTCTCTCATCCTTAAAATCATAATGAGGCTCTATTTCTCATTAGCAGCCTTTAAGGGATAAAATAACAATACAGTCAAGAATGAATGGTAATTTTTAAAAATAATAATTTATATCTTTATATACTATATAGTGGACAGTGCTATTTTCAAAATTTCTCAGCTTTGGGGAATTCTTGAATTCTTTCTGTATGTTTTTTTAACAACACAGAACAACTGGCTATACTTTGAAACTAATCTTCAAATGAGATAAAAATAAATAAGAAATAGTAGCATCTTTGAAACTGGGAAAAACCAGAAACAATAAGTCTTACCATGAATGCTACAAACAAGTAAGTTACTATAAAGTGAAAAGAAGACAATTAACATTTTCTTGTCTTCATTTCCATTTTGTTAAAACTTGTCCTAAATTTTCAGAAGTGATATCTAAACTGTCTGTAGGAATCCTTTGCTTTTAAAAGGATTCTTTCTTTCAACTAAAAGAGCCCGTTGTTAATACCTCTTAAATCTTAAGATGTAATTAGAAAACTATAATTGAAATTTCTATCTCTATGCATTTCTTACTAGCTTACCACTTTCAGAATGAGGTATCTGTGGTTCCATGAAGAACTGAAACAGAGAGGCAAGTAGGAAGTTCTAAAATTAAACCCCAGAGCTGTGATATGTTTTACACATTCTTAAATGAGCTGTGATATATGCTGGTACTATAAAAAGTTATCATTTATTGGTAATGAAAGGTAAAAATTAACCACCTATTCAATGATTTTACCTCTTCTACAGGCTTTTTAAAGCCATATACAGCTTGAGAGAAGATTTACAGTAGCTCGTGACTTCTAACCCACTGTTTTCAATATTTTGGCTGTAAGTTACAAAATTAATATAACTCCAACTATGACTACTTTTATGATTAGTGTAAAATAAAATTTCATTGCTTTTCTTTCGCTTTGAGCAACTGCAGTGGTATTGCCTTCTGCAATACTACAAAAAAAATGACTTAAACCTTATGACTGACTTAAACCTTAATTTGTTACATTACTCAGAGTTTATTATTCACAATTATATTTCAAAGCCAAACTATGAACACAAATAGGAACCAAGTGAGTATCAAAATGTGACCAAAAAAATAATGCCACATAATAGAGGCAAAATGAAATCAGACTCATGTCTTGGAAATTTTATGCAGACTTATTGTCACCAGCATTGACTATATCTAGGTGCTTCATATCAGGCAAATCAGATTTATATCACTGTCTTCTGTCAAATGCAGGTGCTCCACCACAACTTGTCAAGACAGCCTGTCTGAATCTTCACACGTCAGACGGAATCACAGCACTCGGTGTTTTGGTCTGTTGACAGCAATTTATTTTGATGTGTTGTCACAATATGGAAGTCTTCAGTGCTCTGCACCATGGTGCCAGTAAGTCCCACTATACTTTTTTCTACTGCCAGATGCTACAGGTTTAGTAATGGGAGAAGGCCAAGTTTTGCCTTACTTTTAAAACTGCTTTTTTAAAGCTCTAAGCACTTAATTTACAAGTGCAGAGGAGCGCTAAACAGAAGAAAGTATTTCATTCCTTAATCTCAGCATCCAACATCCTGTTTAACACCACAACCAACCTGGGTGAAGCAAAGCCAGCCAGCCTGTTAGGAACAAACAGGGACTTAAAAAATCCTTTAAGTCAAAAATCAGAGTAGTCCATCTTGAGGCTAAACAATAGCTTGGGCTACACATCCAGGATGGTCGATTGTTTTCTCAGCTCTTTCACAGGGCTAGTTTCAATCCCACAGTAAAAACTTCAATTCTGTACAGTGCAAGCATTTATTATGTAACTATGTGTAAAGCCAGGCACTAGGGGATACTGAAGAATGAGATGAATGGAAATAAATTTCTTTTGGGTTTTTTAAAATACATTTTCCAGAAGTCTGTACAAATTCCACATTACTACTCCACGGAGTAGTAATATAAAATACAACTTACACAGGAAATACAAAAAAGACAACTAATTAAATGTCCAGGAAAAAAAAGTTAATAGTCACAAAAAAAGCTCAGATAAGTGTTAAACTTTGTAATCTTTTCCTATACTATTTTTTTTTTGCGGTACGCGGGCCTCTCACCGTTGTGGCCTCTCCCGTTGCGGAGCACAGGCTCCGGACGCGCAGGCTCAGCCGCCATGGCTCACGGGCCTAGCCGCTCCGCGGCACGTGGGATCTTCCCGGACCGGGGCACGAACCCGCATCCCCTGCATCGGCAGGCGGACTCCCAACCACTGCGCCACCAGGGAAGCCCCTATTTTTTTTAATATATAAATTTATTTATTTTTAGCTACATTGGGTCTTCGTTGCTGCACGTGGGCTTTCTCTAGTTGCAGCGAGCGGGGGCTGCTCTTCGTTGCGGTGCACGGGCTTCTCATTGCGGTGGCTTCTCTTTGTGGAGGAGCACGGGCTCTAGGCGTGCGGGCTTCAGTAGTTATGGCTCGCGGTCTCTAGAGCACAGGCTCAGTAGTTGTGGCTCACGGGCTTAGTTGCTCCGAGGCATGTGGGATCTTCCCGGACCAGGGCTCCAACCCGTGTCCCCTGCATTGGCAGGTGGATTCTTAACCACTGCACCACCAGGTAAGCCCTCCTATCCTATTTTATATTTTAATCTTGCATATTAATAGCTTCTATATAAAATCAATTTAAAAACAAACAGTACAGGGTTATACTACATAAATATTTCCACTTATAAATAAAGATTTCTCAATATCTACATCTAAATCCTTATAAGCAAGAAAGATATCAATAGTGTGTGCATGTTTCCTGTTTCCACATAGTTCAATTATTACGGATAGAGTCAAAATTTTAAAATTAAAAAACAAAGACCAACATTCTCTTGAAAACTTAAAAAGTAAAGAATTAGCTTTAGATTTGGAATTATATATTGGAAAATTCAGGATTAAAATTTTTCTTGTCAAAATAGTAACATTTTAAACAAGCAAGTAGTGTTGGTAATGGACCCAAATAATAAAATTCCTCTTTGAAAAAAGAGTGAACCACAAGTCAACTTAAAACTAAACCAGTATGGCTATGTAACAACAAGCATGTAAAGCTCATTTTCAAACTTCATAACTTAACTATAAGAAATGTTTTTATATTTATGAGCAGAGACTCTGGTAACACTTATCATCTACAGCTGGTACACACTATAGTCATAAGAACTTATCTCCAAAGAATTCCACTGTAATTTTTTTAATATAACAATGCTGTATCTTCTCTGTGAGGTAAGTTGGCAGTAGACAAAATGGTATTCTTTTTAACTTTATATAACAAAAAATAACACAAAGTTATTACAGTGAGTCAGAATCAAAGCTGAACAAAGATTCCCGAGCTTAAAATGATTCCATTAAATTATACTCTATGAGTTCTTAAATTAGATCAGTCCAATAGGTCTGCCTTTTGGCACAAGTCTGGAAGGCACCATTCACACAGTATTTTATGAACGGTGCAACCTGTTGTTGTACAACGCAACAAACCTGAATCTAAAGATAGCCTCAATGAAGTTACTGTGTGTGTGTGTGTGCGCGTGTGTGTGTGTGTCCAGAAAAAGGTCTGTCTCTGGCACAAACCCTAGTCTCTTCTATAAGGTTATATCATCACATAAATCACAAGTATCCTCTAGTCCACCTCCAAGATCTCTAGGAAAATAAAGATTCGAATAGTGTTAAAGTGTGGGACACAAATACTCTTCATGAAAATAAGTTGCAGGGTGACTTTTACCTAGTAAATAAGTATGACAAGTAAACAATAGATGTATATGATTCAATATGTGTTGTATTCAGAATGCATGTCTAATTTACTCTAAAGAAACCAATCACACTGACACCACCAAACTACCTACATGTAGTCTTTATAGACTGGCACTAATAACACCAGCCAACGCAAAACAATTCTTTAGTTTCATGACGGATTTTTACAAAGAATGGAAAGCTAAGTGAAAAATGTTGATTTAAAAAATAGCCTGTCGGGGCTTCCCTGGTGGCGCAGTGGTTGAGAGTCCGCCTGCCGATGCAGGGGACACGGGTTCGTGCCCCGGTCTGGGAAGATCCCACATGCCGCGGAGCGGTTGGGCCCGTGAGCCATGGCCGTTGAGCCTGCGCGTCCGGAGCCTGTGCTCCGCAATGGGAGAGGCCACAACAGTGAGAGGCCCACGTACAGCAAAAAAAAAAAAAAAAAAAAAAAAAAAAAATAGCCTGTCATTTAATGGGTGAAGAGCAGCTACACATGCACAGATATATTAACCTGCAGAAAAATGAAACTACATGAGAACCCTGGTTTTCTCCCCCAAAATAGTAAGAAAACCCCAATCATCTGATAATCCAAAAAAAATGAGACACTACAAGAAGACAGAGAATAAGAGAGCTGAGATTCTATTTCAAAGACGATTTGGCAAAGATCATGGAGGGAGGAAGAAGGGAGAGATGGGGGAAGGACTAAAAATTTGAGGACACTGATAACCCTATTCCCAGTGAAAAACAGTACAATAAAAATAGAACTAACTGCATTATGAGTTCTAAACTTTATCCCAGTCCTGCAAGTTATTTAGGCAAGTGACCTTTGGTAAATCCCTTACTTAGCCTTTCTAATCCTCAATTTCCGAATTTGTAAAACAAGAATAATACATGTCCCACCTACATCAGAGGTTGTTATGAGGATTTAATACATTATGTAAAAGCACTTTGAATAGTACAAAAGCACTATAAAATAGTCAAGGACAACTTAAGATTAATGAAAAGCAAATATCACTTTTAGATCTCCCAGTTCAAGAGAGCAGACTGAGCTCATGTGTTTAACCTCCCCTCTTCCCTTCCAAATTTCCATTGATAGAACAGTAAAGGGTATAAATCCATTGAGAAGGGGGTAGGGACTGCAGGAGACCAAATTGTGATAAATTTCTGGAAGACAGATAGCAAATGAGACTACACTGACATATACACCATAGTGGAGGAGACCCAAATTAAACAATGAGAAACAGTTGCAATAGAAGCAGGAGCCAGTTTCACC
The DNA here is from genome assembly GCF_949752795.1 of Hyperoodon ampullatus. Taxonomy (NCBI): domain Eukaryota; kingdom Metazoa; phylum Chordata; class Mammalia; order Artiodactyla; family Ziphiidae; genus Hyperoodon; species Hyperoodon ampullatus. The sequence goes on from NC_136919.1 coordinate 9,970,425, forward strand.
AGCAAAGACTGCGAGATGCAAAGACTGGAGACAGGACAGCAACAGCAAATGGGGCACTAAATTTAAAAAAGGCTTAGAAACACCTGGGCCATTTGGTCCCTCCCCATACTTTCCATACACTACCCAGCCACTGCAAAGAATATCATTTGTTGCTAGGATAAAGCCAGACAACTATTCTCCAAAAATAACTAAAACATAAAATTAAAAGTAGAACAAATAGAGGAGGAGATACTATCTCATATAATGAAAGTCAAGAAATACAATCTGATAGTGATGGCCTCAAAATTGAATAATATTATTTATGTTATGAAAATAACCCATACCAGAAGTAAAATTAATACTATAACAAAACTAGACAGTAAGAGGAGAAAAGGAGGTAGGAGATAGTATATATAAAGCAAATTCCTCACCATAGAAAAACTATATACACAGTTAAAACATGCAATTTAAATTTACAGTGGGTAGCTAGCAGAAAAACACAGTAAGATAAAATACACTCTCCTCTGAATAGTGAGACTATAGGGAAGAAAGACAGAAGAAGCTACAGAACTTTTTTCAACTGTGAAAGGGGAATACTTTTATATTAAAATTACTTGCTAACTACTTGAAAAAGATTCTTTTCAAAATGGATTGACCCAGAAAGTTAGCCTGAGGCACATAAAATCTGACTACCTACTCTGATATCTTTCAACCTTTAGGAAAAAAACAGACGTAATTCGTCAGGTGCTGAGAAGAAATTATCTTCCTAAGCACACAAGTAAGGAAAAAGGAATGAAACTGAGAAATAAGGAAGATTTTATCTTTCAGCATTTTGATAAAAGATGAGTCAGAAATGAGGGGCTATAATTCCCTAATCCTTCAGGCTGAAGAATGGCAATTGGGAACAGTGTTTTCAACCTCAAATTCCTATTCTGGAAGTTGTTAATCACCTTGAATGGTGGATGGCTTAATTATAAAAGGACCACGTTAATGTCTCAAAGGAGGGAGAGTGATCTGATAGGAGGTTTTAATTTAAAACACTCTTCATAAAATTAAAAATGAATGCCAATGGACTATAATCTGTGCCTCTGTGCAGAAGTAAAAGGCCAATATAGCTATAAGAATACAGTGTGCAATTGGGCTTTGAGGCCAAATGATCCAGTACTAGTCAATAATCATGAGTGTTATTCATAAGAGAGTCAAAAGGAAGTAGTCTCTATTTCTGTTTCAGCTAGTAGATCTTTCTATAGGTTATTTTCAGACAGTTGGAAGAACTGCTTATATCTGTGAAAGAATAACATTTTCAGACTATTCATGCCCTCTGGAATTACTCTATAGAACTAAATATCCTGGGATCCAAGTATTTCTAGGTTACAGCACTAATCTTAAAAAGAACAGCACAGTTTGGGAAAATTTGGACCCATTCTTTTCTGTTCTTGAGTTTTACTAGCAATTTAGCCTTCAAAAAAAGGGAGATGGAACAAGTTCAATTCCATATAAAGTTAAAGTTAACAAGGGTAATAGGTCTTTTCAAAGTATACAAAGTACAATAACTAGAGGGACAGCAAGGTCAAACATGAAAATGTCCATCTTTGGGGGGAAAATACTATCTGCTACCTTTGATCTTTTCATGGTTTTCTAGGATCCAGGACCACTACTGACAAGTGTGTTTGTCTTACTTGTTGGACTCTACAGCAGCTCTGTCCAAAAGAATCATAATGTAATCTATGTCATTTTAAATTTCTAATAGCCAAATTTTAAAAAAGCAAAAGGAAACAGATAAAATTAATTTTAATAATATATTTTAATTTGATATATCCAAAATATTATCATTTCAACATGCAATGAAACTTTTTAAAAAACTATTAATGAGGGGCTTCCCTGGTGGCGCAGTGGTTGAGAGTCCGCCTGCCAATGCAGGGGACACGGGTTCGTGCCCCAGTCCGGGAAGATCCCACGTGCCTCGGAGCGGCTGGGCCCGTGAGCCATGGCCGCTGAGCCTGCGCGTCCGGAGCCTGTGCTCCGCAACGGGAGAGGCCACAACAGTGAGAGGCCTGCGTACCGCAAAAAAAAAAAAAAAAAAAAAACTATTAATGAGATATTTTATATTATTCTCAGTCTTTGTCTTTCAGTATTTTACATGTACAGCACACCTCAATTCTAATAAGCCACATTTTAAGTGCTCAACAGCCACAAGTGGCTAGTGGCCGAGACACTCTCATTTGAGAAGTTCTCCTTTCAACTGACTGGCATGACTTAACAGGAGCAAAGGACTCTCAGTTTCCAAGTCAACTGCAGTTTCCTAATACCATATAAGATCAAGCAGAAGTCTTCTAGTTGTAGTGTATGAAGACTTGACCTCCATTCAAAGAACCCACTTGATTGGTGGAACAGACACACTTGTTTGCCTCCACCCCTTACTGAAACTGTACTCAAAGACAATAAAAGGACAGGGGGACCACAGAAATCTGCAAGAATTAACAGCAGAGAACAGACAAGGACCCACTTTGTTCCCATATCATTAGCAATCAGACGTACACACCTCCTCCACTTTTTTCTCTCCCAATTTCCAGCCAGGAATTGGTGGAAACTTCTCAGGAGAACTGCCAAAGAGACAAAGATCTGACAGCTGGACATCCACATACCAAACACATCACCCTGTGGTGAAGACTATCAAAACCAAGAAGCTCCACTCACACACATTGAGTTTTCATCAGCTTTTAAGTGCCTGAAGCTTAAATATTCTTCTATTCTCTAGCATTTACTAAGAGGCTACTATGTGCCAGGCACTGTTCTAAGCACTGGGGATACAGCAGTGAACAAAACAAAGTCTCTCTCTCTCTCAAAGAGCTTACATTCTAAAAGGGAAACAGACAATAAACAAATGCAAAATATAGACCAGAAGTAGAAATAAAACAGGCAAGGGGGATAGAGTATAATGCGAGGGGGGAGAAGGGATGCTGTTTTAACCAGGAAGGTCAGCGATTTGAGCAGAGGCCAGAAGAGAGGGAGAAAACCACACAGATATCTGGGCAAAGAATTTTCTAGGCAGAGAGAAGAGCAAGTATAAAACCCCTGAAAGGAGAGCACATTTGGCCTACTGGAGGAACACAAAGGGGCCAGTTCAGCTGGAGCAAAATGAGTGGCACAGAATGAAGGGGGTAACATTAGAGAGAAGTGGACCAGAAGACAGGCCTTGAAGACTCTAGTTAAGGACTGAATTTTTATTTCAGGTAGAATAGTAAGCCATGAGAAGAAAAGTGACATTATTTGACTTATGCTTTAAAAGAATCATTTTACCGGTTGTGAGAAGAAATGACTTGTAGGGCAGCGTGGGTGGAAGCAGAGAGGTCACTTAGGAGGCTACTGGAATAGTCCAAGCAAGACATAAAGGTAGCTTGATAAAGGGAGGAAGAAGTGAGAAGGGGTGAGATTTGGGTTATGCTTTTGTCTTTGTTTTAATAATTTCAAAGTTATTTTAAAAATAGCAAAAATAAAAACAGTAAAAAAACACCCATATATCCTTTACCAGATTCACCTATTTACCTGTTGTCAACATTTTACTCCTCTGTCAAGTGTGCGTGCACACACACAAGTTTATACACACATATTTCTGAACCTTTTGAGGGTAAATTACATATATCATGGCCCTTTATCCCTAAACACTTCGGTACTTCTTTAAAATGCAACATTCTGGGCTTCCCTGGTGTCGCAGTGGTTGAGAGTCCACCTGCCGATGCAGGGGACACGGGTTCGTGCCCCGGTCCGGGAAAATCCCACATGCCGCGGAGCAGCTGGGCCCGTGAGCCATGGCTGCTGAGCCTGCGCGTCCGGAGCCTGTGCTCCGCAGCGGGAGAGGCCACAACGGTGAGAGGCCCGCGTACCGCAAAAAAATAAAATAAAATAAAACAGCAACATTCTGTTGCATAATCACAGTACAGTTATCAACTTAAGTAAATTTAACATGATACAACACTTTTATATAATTTATCAACTGACCCAATAATGTCCTAGCATTTTATCCCCTCCATTTCAGGATCCAGTCTAGGATTGGATACTGTATTTAGTGTCAATCTCTTTAGGTTCCTTTAATCTGGAACATTTCCAGAACATTTATGACATTAACATTTTTAAAGAATAAAGTCCTCTCCCCCCATTTTAAAATTAGAATGTTCCTCATGTTGGATTTATCTGGTATTTCCTCATGATTAGATTCAGGTTATGTACTCTCAGTGATGCACAGGCGATGTTCTGATCTTCTCAGGGTATCACATCTGGAGGCACAGAATGTCCATCTGTCCCTCCCTGGTACTGTTAATTTGATCACCTGGTCAAGGTACTGTCTGATTTCTACACTGTACTATTAATATTACTTTTTTCCCTTGCCACTGGATATTTAAGACCACACGAATATTCTACTCCTTAACAAAATTTCCCCCTGCATTTAGAATTTGTTGAGCTTCCTTGCCTGATCCAGTCCTAACCATGATGACTGCAAAATGATGATTTTTCCAACTCCAGCATTCTTTCCCCATTTACTTACTGGCTTCTGCATTCTACTGTAAGAGCCCTCCCTCTTCACCCATTTATTTACCTGTCTTTCTACTATTAGTTTGAATTCATGAATTCTTATTTTTTCCAATGGTTCTATAATTCATTACCATACTTAACTATTTTGTTGCTCAAGCTGTCCCAGATTTGGCAAGTGGGAACTTTGCAGACTGGCTCCTGTGTCCTTGTGATATGTCTCCATCATCTTTTTTTAGCACTTCCCTACCTCTTGGCATAACAAAATGTTCCAGGATCATCTTGTACCTACCCTGCCCCACCCTGGAATCATCCATTTCTCCAAGGTGCTTAGTTCTTTTAGGAGGGAATGGTACTAGAAAACTAAGACCTGGGTACTAGTTGTGCATACTGCTACTGGGATATCTTTGTTTCTTGGCCCTTTTATACTCTAATTAAAGGACCAACTTATCTTGCTGATGGAGTGAATATGGGCTATAAGAGAAAAAGAAAAATCAGTGGTGACTCCAGAGCTTCTGGCTTGAGATACCAGATGAGTGATGCTGGCCTACATTAAAATGAGGAAGAAAAAGTTTACAGAGGAAAATCAAGAATTCCATTTTGGATGGCTGATCTTGGAATCTTATTAGATACCCAAGTGGAGATATTCAGCAGGAAATTGGAAGAGTCCAGAATTCAGAAGATAAGCTCAAGATGGTGATATAAATTTGGGAAACATCAGCATATTAATATTTAAAATCATGGGACTAAATGAATGAACAGACAGGGATCACCAGACACTTGAGAAACATCTCTAACATAAAAGACAGACCAAACTAAACAGATAAATATATAATCCAGAAGAAAAAGAGACAATGCGTGTAGCAGATGAAAACTTAATGGAAAAAGAAAATCTAAAATATCCTCAGTAGTATCCTTAGAGATAGAAAACCTGTATCTGTGAAACGAAAGAAGGAAACGAAGGAAAGAATCAGTCCAAAGCCATTAGGCAGGGGTGAGCAAGGCAGAGGGAAGTGGGGAAGGAAGCACACCTAATGCAGGGTTGGCAGATCCCAAAAGGGGGCTTGAAGAGTATCTGCATAGTCAACAGTGGTGACCTAGTGTCGGCTGTGGGAGCCTGAATAGCGTGAAGAGAACATTCACGGGGGTGAGCGAGCAGTGAACCATCCTAGGGTACTAGAGCCTAAGAAGGGTAAGGAAGTCATCCCAGCAGATGGTGAAGGCATTAAACTGGGGAGAAGAGGCAAGCAGTGACAGGAAGTTAGTTACAGTCAGGGAGGACTGATCTTCTAATAATTAAGTATATTGAATTAATGGAAGCCAGGTTTCTCACCGTCAAAGAAGGGAGTTACAAACATGAAACAGGAGAAAATTAAAACTTTGTTGTGTTGAAATGGATTCATGGTTTCTTGACAGACAGATAGATAGGTAGACAGGTAGATAGACAGGGATTTAAACTTCTTTTGAAAGTGTGTGTATGTACTGATATGTATATATGCTGTGTGTGTGTGTATTCTCTAGATCTTTGGGGACCCAGGAGTAGCAACACTCAACAGCAATGAGCATGTCTTGTTTGCAGTTCTTCGTTTCTACACACCATTCTCCACTAAAAGAAACCAGGGATACTTACAGAATATGGCTGATTCTAGGGCTGGGGCAGGGAAAATACAAGATAAACTTGGAACATCTTGTTGGACCAGAACGTAAGGAACTGCTCAAAGAATAATGAATTCATTTCAAAAAAGTACATAAGACAGCTTGAAGGGCTCTCACTGACCATGAGAATTACAGAGACAACGGTTCCAACATTAATGAGTTGCTGACCAAACTGTATTCCTCAGGGCCTCTGGTTATATAGCAAAAAGAAATCGTGATTTGCTGAAACAATCATAGTTGGGGTTTTCGTTATTTGCAACTTACATACATATGTAGGACAGGGGTAGGAGGAATGACTGTAAGCACTTGAGCCCTTGTATTGATTAGAAGGGTAAGACACTAAATAACTTTGGACTTTGGTTAAGACAAAAATATATGTTGTGGGGCTTCCCTGGTGGCGCAGCGGCTAAGAATCGACCTGCCAATGCAGGAGACATGGGTTCGAGCCCTGGTCCAGGAAGATCCCACATGCCGCGGAGCAGCTAAGCCCGTGCGCCACAACTGCTAAGCCTGCGTCCTAGAGTCTGTGAGCCACAACTACTGAGCCCGCATGCCACAACTACTGAAGCCCACACGCCTAGAGCCCGTGCTCTGCAACGAGAAGCCACCACAACGAGAAGCCTGCACACCACAACAAAACAGTAGCCCCCCTCGCCGCAACTAGAGAAAGCCTGTGCACAGCAACAAAGACCCAACACAGCAAACATAAATAAATAAATAAATAATTTAAAAAAAAAATGTGTGCTGTGGACATATGTACACTACCAAATGTAAAATAGATAGTTGTGGGAAGCAGCCGCATAGCACAAGGAGATCAGCTCGGTGCTTTGTGACCACCTAGAGGGGTGGGATAGGGAGGGTGGGAGGGAGACGCAAGAGGGAGGAGATATGGGGATGTATGTATACGTATAGCTGATTCACTTTGTTATAAAGCAGAAACTAACACACCATTGTAAAGCAATTATACTCCAATAAAGATGTTAAAAAAAGAAATGTATGCTGATACTAAAATAAGAGAAATAGAATGTGAAACTCCTAAGTTTGTACACAGAAAAGAAAAAAGCAAACCTAGTCAATTAAAAGAGTCAAGTAATTATATCTGTAATGTTTTCCTCTTTAAAAAAATCTGAAGTAAACATGACTACATGTATAATTTTGATACAGCTGAGTGTGGGACATGGCTGTTCATTTTATTACTCACTAATTTTCTGTACGCTTTCAATAGTTCATAAAACATATCTAATTTTTAAAGGCCAATTGAGAAGCTACTGGACAGGCCTTCTCCAGCCAAGTAAGATCTGGATCTCATGTTTATCATCTAAATAACGATTTAACCACCAGCTAAGCAACAGTCTGAGGAATCAATAAAGAGATGGAGGCAACGCTAGCAACTTTAAGTAGAAGAGGAATTTCAGAAAGATATTACAGAGCTTACAGAATTCCCAGGAGGGCCTGATGCCTCTGTAAACTGCAACACCCACATCCTCATGCAAGACTGCTACCAGGCAAGAGAACCACAGCTCACATATTGGGAGCTGAAGATGCCATGTTATGCCCTCCACCATTTGCAACCCATGAAAGTCAATCTCTATGCCAGATCTCCCTTCACTAGGAACAGATTCCACACTGCACCATCTTCTTCACACTTTTCTCTCCCAAACTCACGTGACTGCATCTGATTGGGTGGGTCTGAATCGCATGCCTGAGCCCTGGTTACAAACATAAAGAAACTGTCTTCTGGCTTGGGGATGCAGAACCAAAAGTAGGATTTTCCCCCATAAAGGACAGATATTCAAAAAGCTGAGTAACTACATATAAAAAAAATATATCCAAGGGGCTTCCCTGGTGGCGCAGTGGTTGAGAGTCCGCCTGCCGATGCAGGGGACACGGGTTCGTGCCCCGGTCCGGGAAGATCCCACATGCTGTGGAGCGGCTGGGCCCGTGAGCCACGGCTGCTGAGCCTGCACGTCCGGAGCCTGTGCTCCGCAATGGGAGAGGCCACAACAGTGAGAGGCCAGCGTACCGCAAAAAATAAATAAATAAATAAATAAATGGGAAAAAAAAAATCCAAAAGTCCACTATAGTCTAAGATCACTGAAAATTGGCCTAAGAGGTCTACTTAACACAGGAAGACACTTAGTAGTAGTCAGGCATAGTCAGAATGAAGATCACAGACCTCACAGGTTCAGAAGGTTACATGTATGGTTTACTGGGTACTATAAAGAGCTACTTATCCCTCCCCTCCACCACCCCCAACACACACACACACACACACACAAAATGCATGTATCTACTCATTCCTGCCCAGCAGCTTAAAATTACATCATAAAATATATTCTTTGAACAAAACTGTCTTTTACATTATAAATCCCTTGAGAACCGTAAAACATTAACCTAACATCAGTCAACAGTAAGTTAGTATAGAGTACTTGTCTCAGAGACAAACACTGAGAAAGTGGAAAGCTTTATAAAAGCAAAGAGAAGGGAGTGGTGATTAGGGAATGTGTACAATTACGCTTTCAGAGGGATAGCACAAAACCAGGAAGCACCTAGAAGAATGAATGAAGGGAGGTTTAGAATATGGGAAGTCTGCTGAAGATAAGGTTTTCTTACTCCACAAATTAACCCAGGGTTCTACAAAGGTCCAGTAATGCAGAGCTCCAAATGTTGAACTAGAGTTTATCATCTGATAGGATCCCTACACCCAACCTTTGGAGACTCTGTCATTCCAACATATCTACACTTAGAGAGAAAAAATTGCAACCCACTTGAATTGTCCCATTTATCTTTTTAAAAATGTACTGAGTAGACATAAGGAAAACATATAAAGTATATGTGTGCTATACTGCTAGTGGGAATGCAAAATGGTGCAGGTGCTGTGCAAAACAGTCTGGCAGTTCCTCAAAGGGTTAAACATAGAGTTACCATATGACCTACCAATTCCACTCCTGGGTATGTACTCAAGAGAAATGAAAACATGTCCACACAAAACCTTGAACACAGATGTTCATAGCAGCATTACTGTAACAGCCAAAAAGAGGAAACAACCCAAATATCCATCAGCTGATAAATGAATAAATGAAATATTGTATATCCCTGGAATATTATTCAGCCATAAAAAGAAATGAAGCACTGATACATGTGAAAACATGAATGAAACTTGAAAACATTCTACTAAATGAAAGAAGCCAGTCACAAAAGACCACAAATTGTATGATTCTGTTTATGTGAAAGGTGCAGAATAAGCAAATTTACAGAGATGGAAAGGAGATTAGTGGTTGCCTAGGACTGGGGTTTCGGGGGGAAATGGAAAGTAACTGCTAATGAGTATGGGGTTTCCTCTTGGGGTAACAAAGGTGTCCTAAAACCACAGGGATGGTTGCACAACTCTGAGAATAAACCACTGAATTATACACACTTTGTGTGTGAATTGTATGGTGTGTGAATTATCTCAGTAAAATATATGTATGGTATAAAAATAATAAGCAACCATTACCCACTGTACCTGCTCTCTAGTTGAAGACACAGTCTAACATTATCTTTGAAAGAACTCTGGAGGCTACTCTCCAATCCCATCCTTGTCCCTCTCCCTTGATCCCCTCTAGATTTTTATCATATTCATATACAAGTTGAGTTTTACATGTCTTTGAACATTATATAAAAGGAATCATAGTGTATGTATAGTCAGTTCTGCTATAACACAACATATGTTTCTCTAAAATCACTGAGCTATGCAAAATTGTGCAATAAAATCCATAGAGCTTATGGGGAAAAGGGGGTCAATGGTTTTTTGAAAAGGTAGGAATCTAATAAAGAGAGCCAAGTTTTATACATGTTAAATGATTAAGAAATACATAAATACTACAATAAACACAACATACTACGTTGAAAAAGACCTGAAGTTTGCTTAAAGAAGTGGGCATTGCAAAGGTTGCAACTTTTAAGTTACTGTCAAATGATGGAAGCAGTTATCTGAAATCAGACAGAAAATTCTAGCACTAGATGTTGACAGGATGGGGGTGGCTTGTAACACACTCAGTGAACTGAGTGAGGTAGCTGAAAGATGTTTGAGGTGTGTGCATTTTGCATATTCCTATGTGGCTCATCTCAGCTGGGTGTACTTTTCTGCATTCACCTAGTGTTTCTCAAGGACGAAATCACACACAAGCAAACTGAAATTTCCATCATGCCCAAATTATTCCCTAATATATCAATTGCACTGGAACACTCACATTTTCAAAGTAAGCATTACAACAGAACTGACTGTATTCTTTATAATTCTTCTTTCATAAAATAACCAAGCTTTTTGTTCATTTCTCTGTCAGGTTGTCTTTTTCTTAATAAAATGTAGGAGTTCTTTATATATCCTAATATTAATCACTTACAGTGATCTACATTGCAGTATCTTCGCCCACTCTGTGGCTTATACTTTCATTTTCTTTACAGTTTATACTGATGACCAGAATTCTTCACTTTAATGTAACTGAATGTAACTTACTGATAATTTATCAACCTTTTCCTTTTAGATGTGATTTTTGAGTTCTGTTTAAGAGAACCTACTATGAGGTCACAGATGTTCTATTTTGTCTTCTAAGCTTTAAAGTTTATTCACCTTCTTCCTTGTTTTTTTTTTTTATTGAGATGGTAACTGTCTTCAAGAATGTAAAGAACTTAGACTATCCTCAGAAGTACAGTTGCATTATAGTTACAAAGAGAACCAAATGGCTACAAAGAAAATAGCTAGGACCACAGTTTTTTACCAAAAAAATCAGTATCAAGATGAAAAATAATGTAAGAATAACTAATCAAATGTTAGTCCATACCACATCTCCCCATCCAGAAATAAATTTTAAATGAATTGTTTTCCAAAAGTAAAACAATTATAATCAATCTGCAGTTGCAAATTCACCTACTCACTAAAATTTATTTGTAACCCTAAAATCAATACACAGGTACTTTAGCAGTCACTTGCAGATATGTATATGTGCAGAGTGGAGAAAATATTTGAGTTGCCAGATATGCAGGTTCTCAGCTAAGGTTGAAGAGGGCAATGCTCCACCTTCTTGTTTCAGCTCTCTTCTTGTTTCAGCAAGAGTCCTTTTTGCAGTTCACTTAGTGCAATGTTCTCACATTTTTATGCTTCTTGTTGGTTATTTCGTTATTTTATTTGTATTTTTTGTTTGGTTGGTTTTTTTTGTTTGTTTGTTTTTTGCGATACGCGGGCCTCTCACTGCCGTGGCCTCTCCCGCTGCGGAGCACTGGCTCCGGACGCACAGGCTCAGCAGCCATGGCTCACGGGCCCAGCCGCTCAGCAGCACGTGGGATCCTCCTGGACCGGGGCACAAACCCGTGTCCCCTGCATCGGCAGGTGGACTCTCAACCACTGCGCCACCAGTGAAGCCCCGCTTTATTTATTTTAAATGAGCCCCAAGCAAAGTACTGAAATGTTGTCTAGTATTGCTAAGTACAAGAAAAATGTGAGGATCCTTACAGAGAAAATATGTATATTAGAAAAGTTTTATTTAGGCATGAGTTATAGTCCTATTGGCCACGAGTTCAATGTTAATGTATCAACAATATATATTAAATAAGTGTCTTTAAACAGAAATACACATAAAACAAGGTTATGTATTGATGAATTTGAAAAAGTTATGACCAGAGACTCACAGGAACCTAACCCCATATTTTCCTTAGGAGCAATGGTTCAGGATTCACTAATTCAGTATTCAAGGCAACTTTATAGAACATAACTTCCATGAACAATTAAAATACATTGTAACTTTAAAGTTGCAGAAAAAAAGATTAAGGGTACTACTTAGGATTCTGTCAAGCAACAATTTTTTAGATTTTCCAGGGGAAAAATATTATAATTGTAGACTAACAAAAGAAGGTTTGAAAGTAAACACTGTATGTATGTAGTGATTTATCACCATTCAGAATCTCCTATTTTGTCTTGAATGTCAGGAAAGTACTTTATCTATATCTGGACTTTATCTAGATTTGATCCATAAGTAGTCCTTATTCACATACCCAGATATGAGATTTAATAACCCAATTTATAAAACACTGATATATAAACCAGAATAGAAATGTATTAATTATTTTAAAAAAAGAAAAGTCTCTTTTGTTAATATACTAATATATCGTACTCAGGAAACTTCATTCTACTCCTAGTGTACATGGGAAATCAAATAAATAATCAAAAACTTCACTGATAAACACGGAACTAGATAATCTTGAAGGATTTTTTCTTTTGGCAGTACGCAGGCCTCTCACCGCTGTGGCCTCTCCCGTTGCGAGCACAGGCTCCGGATGCGCAGGCTCAGCGGCCATGGCTCACGGGCCCAGCCCCTCCGTGCATGTGGGATCCTCCCGCACCGGGGCATGAACCTGTGTCCCCTGAACTGGCAGGCGGACTCTCAACCACTGCGCCACCAGGGAAGCCCTTGAAGGATATTTAATAATGAGAACACTTTGATGAACTATCACTGCCCTACAATAGAAAATATGTTCTAATAATAATAATCTAGAATATTTATTAAGAGCTAATTAGACACTGACACACGAATTCAATCATGTAAGCCTCACAACAGCCCTAAGGTAGGTAACACACTGTTAAACATTTTAGATTAGGAACTTAAGTTTAGAGAGGTTAAGAATCTTACCAAAGGTTATGCCTTCAAAACCCTTCACAGGGTTGGGAGAGGGGGAAGATGGCGGAAGAGTAAGACGCGGAGATCACCTTCCTCCCCACGGATACATCAGAAATACATCTACACGTGGAACAACTCCTACAGAACACCCACTGAACGCTGGCAGAAGACCTCAGACCTCCCAAAAGGCAAGAAAATCCCCCATGTACCTGGGTAGGGCAAGAGAAAAAAGAATAAACAGAGACAAAAGAATAGGGACGGGACCTGCACCAGTGGGAGGGAGCTGTGAAGGAGGAAAGGTTTCCACACACTAGGAGCCCCTTCGCGGGCGGAGACTGTGGGTGGCAGAGGGGGGAGGCTTCGGAGCCACGGAGGAGAGCACAGCCATAGGGGTGCGGAGGGCAAAGCGGAGAGATTCCCGCACAGAGGATCGGTGCCGACCGGTACTCACCAGCCCGAGAGGCTTGTCTGCTCACCCACCGGGGCGGGCAGGGGCTGGGAGCTGAGGCTTGGGCTTCGGTCGGGCTTGCAGGGAGAGGACTGGCGGCGCGAACACAGCCTGAAGGGGTTAGTGCACCACGACTAGCCATGAGGGAGTCCGGCAAAAAGTCTCGACCTGCCGAAGAGGCAAGAGACTTTTTCTTCCCTCTTTGCTTCCTGGTGCGTGAGGACAGGGGATTAAGAGCGCTGCTTGAAGGAGCTCCAGAGACGGGTGCGAGCCGCGGCTAACAGCGCGGACCCCAAAGACGGTCATGGTACGCTAAGGCTGCTGCTGCAGCCACCAAGAAGCCTGTGTGCGAGCACAGGTCACTGTCCACACCTCCCCTCCCGGAAGCCTGTGCAGCCCGCCACTTCCAGGGTCCCGTAATCCATGACAACTTCCCCGGGGAGAACGCACAGCGCGCCTCAGGCTGGTGCAACATCACGCTGGCCTCTGCCGCCGCCGGCGCGGCCCGCACTCTGTGCCCCTTCCTCCCCCCGGCCTGACTGAGCCAGAGCCCCCAAATCAGCTGCTCCTTTAACCCCCTCCTGTCTGAGCAAAGAACAGACGCCCTCCGGCGACCTACACACAAAGGCAGGACCAAATCCAAAGCTGAACCCCTGGAGCTGTGAGAACAAAGAAGAGAAAGGGAAATTTCTCCCAGCAGCCTCAGGAGCAGCGGATTAAATCTCCACAATCAACTTGATGTAGCCTGCATCTGTGGAATACCTGAATAGACAACGAATCATCCCAAATTGAGGAGGTGGACTTTGAGAGCAAGATATATTTTTTCCCCTTTTCCTCTTTTTGTGAGGGTGTATATGTATGCTTCTGTGTGAGATTTTGTCTGTATAGCTTTGCGTTCACCATTTGTCCTAGTGTTCTGTCCGTCTGTTTTATTTTGTTCTATGTTTGTTTTTTCTTTTTTTAATTAAAAAATATTTTTCTTAATATTTTTTATTTTAATAACTTTATTTTACCTTTATTTTATTTTATCCTGTCTCTTTCTTTCTTTTTTTCTAGTTTTTCTCCCTTTTATTCTGAGCTGTGAGGATGAAAGGCTCTTGGTGCTGCAGCCAGGAGTCAGTGCTGTGCCTCTGAAGTGGGAGAGCCAACTTCAGGACACTGGTGCACAAGAGACTTCCCAGCTCCACGTAATATCAAATGGCGAAAATCTCCCAGAGATCTCCATCTCAACACCAACACCCAGCTTCACTCAACAACCAGCAAGCTACAGTGCTGGACACTCTATGCCAAACAACTAGCAAGATAGGAACACAACCCCATCCATTAGCAGAAAGGCTGCCTAAAATCATAATAAGGCCACAGACATCCCAAAACACACCACAAGATGTGGACATGCCCACCAGAAAGACAAGATCCAGCCTCATCCAGGAGAACACAGGCACTAGTCTCCTCCACCAGGAAGCCTACATAACCTGTTGAACCAACCATAGCCACTGGGGACAGACACAAAAAACAATGGGAACTACGAATCTGAAACCTGCAAAAAGGAGACCCCAAACACAGTAAGATAAGCAAAATGAGAAGACAGAAAAACACACAGCAGATGAAGGAGCAAGATAAAAACCCATCAGACCTAACAAATGAAGAGGAAATAGGCAGTCTACCTGAAAAAGAATTCAGAATAATGATAGTAAAGATGATCCAAAATCTTGGAAATAGAATACAGAAAATGCAAGAAACATTTAACAGGGACCTAGAAGAACTAAAGAGGAAACAAGCAACGATGAACAACACAATAAATGAAATTAAAAATACTATAGAAGGGATCAATAGCAGAAGAACTGAGGCAGAAGAATGGATAAGTGACCTGGAAGATAAAATAGTGGAAATAACTACTGCAGAGCAGAAAGAAAAGAATGAAAAGAACTGAGGACCGTCTCAGAGACCTCTGGTACAACATTAAACATACCAACATTCGAATTATAGGGGTCCCAGAAGAAGAAGAGAAAAAGAAAGGGACAGAGAAAATATTTGAAGAGATTATAGTTGAAAACTTCCCTAATATGGGAAAAGAAATAGTTAATCAAGTCCAGGAAGCACAGAGAGTCCCATACAGGATAAATCCAATGAGAAACGGGCCAAGACATATTAATCAAACTATCAAAAATTAAGTACAAAGAAAATATATTAAAAGCAGCAAGGGAAAAACAACAAATAACACACAAGGGAATCCCCATAAGGTTAACAGCCGATCTTTCAGCAGAAACTCTGCAAGCCAGAAGGGACTGGCAGGACATATTTAAAGTGATGAAGGAGAAAAACCTACAACCAAGATTACGCTACCCAGCAAGGATCTCATTCAGATTTGATGGAGAAATTAAAACCTTTACAGACAAGGAAAAGCTGAGAGAGTTCAGCACCACAAAACCAGCTTTATATCAAATACTAAAGGAACTTCTCTAGGCAAGAAACACAAGGGAAGGAAAAGACCTACAATAATAAACACAAACAATTAAGAAAATGGGAATAGGAACATACATATCGATAATTCCCTTAAATGTAAATGGATTAAATGTTCCCACCAAAAGACACAGACTGGCTGAATGGATACAAAAACAAGACCCATATATATGCTGTCTACAAGGGACCCACTTCAGACCTAGGGACACATACAGACCGAAAGTGAGGGGATGGAAAAAGATATGCCATGCAAATGGAAACCAAAAGAAAGCTGGAGTAGCAATTCTCATATCAGATGAAATAGACTTTAAAATAAAGACTACTAGAAGAGACAAAGAAGGACACTACATAGTGATCAAGGGATCGATCCAAGAAGATATAACAATTGTAAATATTTATGCACCCAACATAGGAGCACCAATACATAAGGCAAATACTAACAGACATAAAAGGGGAAATCGACAGTAACACATTCATAGTAGGGGACTTTAACACCCCACTTTCACCAATGGACAGATCATCCAAAATGAAAATAAATAAGGAGACACAAGCTTTAAATGATACATTAAACAAGATGGACTTAATTGATATTTATAGGACATTCCATCCAAAAACAACAGAATACACATTTTTCTCAAGTGCTCATGGAACATTCTCCAGGATAGATCATATCTTGGGTCACAAATCAAGCCTTGGTAAATTTAAGAAAATTGAAATTGTATCAAGTATCTTTTCTGACCACAATGCTATGAGACTAGCTATCAATTACAGGAAAAGATCTGTAAAAAATACAAACACATGGAGGCTAAACAATACACTACTTAATAACAAAGTGATCATTCAAGAAATCAAAGAGGAAATCAAAAAATACCTAGAAACAAATGACAATGGAGAAATGACGACCCCAAACCTATGGGATGCAGCAAAAGCAGTTCTAAGAGGGAAGTTTATAGCAATACAGCCCTACCTTAAGAAACAGGAAACATCTCGAATAAACAACCTAACCTTGCACCTAAAGCAATTAGAGAAAGAAGAACAAAAAAACCCCAAAGTTAGCAGAAGGAAAGAAATCATAAAGATCAGATCAGAAATAAATGAAAAAGAAATGAAGGAAATGATAGCAAAGATCAATAAAACTAAAAGCTGGTTCTTTGAGAAGATAAACAAAATTGATAAGCTGCTTGCCAGACTCATCAAGAAAAAAAGGGAGAACACTCAAATCAACAGAATTAGAAATGAAAAAGAAGTAATAACTGACACTGCAGAAATACAAAAGATCATGAGAGATTACTACAAGCAACTCTATGCCAATAAAACGGACAACCTGAAAGAAATGGACAAATTCTTAGAAATGCACAACCTGCCAAGACTGAATCAGGAAGAAATACAAAATAAACAGACCAATCACAAGCACTTAAATTGAAACTGTGATTAAAAATCTTCCAACAAACAAAAGCCCAGGACCAGATGGCTTCACAGGCGAATTCTATCAAACATTTAGAGAAGAGCTAACACCTGTCCTTCTCAAACTCTTCCAAAATATAGCAAAGGGAGGAACACTCCCAAACTCATTCTACGAGGCCACCATCACTCTGATACCAAAACCAGACCAAGATGTCACAAAGAAAGAAAACTACAGGCCAATATCACTGATGAACATAGATGCAAAAATCCTCAACAAAATACTAGCAAACAGAATCCAACAGCACAGTAAAAGGATCATACACCATGATCCAGTGGGGTTTATTCCAGGAATGCAAGGATTCTTCAATATACGCAAATCAATCAACGTGATACACCATATTAACAAATTGAAGGAGAAAAACCATATGATCATCTCAATAGATGCAGAGAAAGCTTTCAACAAAATTCAACACCCATTTATGATAAAAACTCTGCAGAAAGTAGGCACAGAGGGAACTTTCCTCAACATAATAAAGGCCATATATGACAAACCCACAGCCAACATCGTCCTCAATGGTGAAAAACTGAAACCATTTCCTCTAAGATCAGGAACAAGACAAGGTTGCCCACTCTCACCACTCTTATTCAACATAGTTTTGGAAGTTCCAGCCACAGCAATCAGAGAAGAAAAGGAAATAAAAGGAATCCAAATCGGAAAAGAAGAAGTAAAGCTGTCACTCTTTGCAGATGACATGATACTATACATAGAGAATCCTAAAGATGCTACCAGAAAACTACTAGAGCTAATCAATGAATTTGGTAAAGTAGCAGGATACAAAATTAATGCACAGAAATCTCTGGCATTCCTGTACACTAATGATGAAAAGTCTGAAAGTGAAATCAAGAAAACACTCCCATTTACCATTGCAACAAAAAGAATAAAATATGTAGGAATAAACCTACCTAAGGAGACAAAAGACCTGTATGCAGAAAATTATAAGACACTGACGAAAGAAATTAAAGATGATACAAATAGATGGAGAGATATACCATGTTCCTGGATTGGAAGAATCAATATTGTGAAAATGACTGTACTATCCAAAGCAATTTACAGATTCAATGCAATCCCTATCAAACTACCACTGGCATTTTTCACAGATCTAGAACAAAAAATTTCAAAATTTGTTTGGAAAAGCAAAAGACCCCGAATAGCCAAAGCAATCTTGAGAACGAAAAACAGAACTGGAGGAATCAGGCTCCCTGACTTCAGACTATACTACAAAGCTACAGTAATCAAGACAGTGTGGTACTGGCACAAAAACAGAAAGATAGATCAATGGAACAGGATAGAAAGCCCAGAGATAAACCCACGCACATATGGCCAACTTATGTTTGATAAAGGAGGCATGAATGTACAGTGGAGAAAGGACAGCCTCTTCAATAAGTGGTGCTGGGAAAACTGGACAGGGACATGTGAAAGTATGAGATTAGATCATTCCCTAACACCATACACAAAAATAAGCTCAAAATGAATTAAAGACCTAAATGTAAGGCCAGAAACTATCAAACTCTTAGAGGAAAACATAGGCAGAACACTCTATGACATAAATCACAGCAAGATCCTTTCGACCCACCTCCTAGAGAAATGGAAATAAAAACAAAAATAAACCAATGGGACCTAATGAAACTTCAAAGCTTTTGCACAGCAAAGGATACCATAAACAAGACGAAAAGACAACCCTCAGAATGGGAGAAAATATTTGCAAATGAAGCAACTGACAAAGGATTAATCTCCAAAATTTACAAGCAGCTCATGCAGCTCAATATCAAGAAAACAAACAACCCAATCCAAAAATGGGCAGAAGACCTAAATAGACATTTCTCCAAAGAAGATATACAGACTGCCAACAAACACATGAAAGAATGCTCAACATCATTAATCATTAGAGAAATGCAAATCAAAACTACAATGAGATATCATCTCACACCAGTCAGAATGGCCATCATCAAAAAATCTACAAACAATAAATGCTGGAGAGGGTGTGGAGAAAAGGGAACCCTCTTGCACTGTTGGTGGGAATGTGAATTGGTACAGTCACTATGGAGAACAGTATGGAGGTTCCTTAAAAAACTACAAATAGAACTACCATATAACCCAGCAATCCCACTACTGGGCATATATCCTGAGAAAACCATAATTCAAAAAGAGTCATGTACCAAAATGTTCATTGCAGCTCTATTTACAATAGCCAGGACATGGAAGCAACCTAAGTGTCCATCATCGGATGAATGGATAAAGAAGATGTGGCACATATATACAATGGAATATGACTCAGCCATAAAAAGAAGCGAAATTGAGTTATTTGTAGTGAGGTGGATGGACCTAGAGTCTGTCATACAGAGTGAAGTGAGAAAGAGAAAGACAAATACCATATGCTAACACATATATATGGAATCTAAAAAAAAAAAAAAAAAAGTGGTTCTGAAGAACCTAGGGGCAGGACAGGAACAAAGACGCAGATGTAGAGAATGGACTTGAGGATATGGGGAGGGGGAAGGGTAAGCTGTGACAAAGTGAGAGAGTGGCATGGACATATATACACTACCAAACGTAAAATAGATAGCTAGTGGGAGGCAGCCGCATGGCACAGGGAGATCAGCTCAGTGCTTTGTGATCACCTGGAGGGGTGGGATAGGGAGAGTGGGACGGGGGGAGATGCAAGAGGGAGGAGATATGGGAACACATGTATGTGTATGACTGATTCACTGTGTTGTAGAGCAGAAACTAACATACCACTGTAAAGGAATTATACTCCAGTAAAGATGTTTTTTTAAAAAAAAAAAAACAAAAAACCCTTCACAGGCTTCCCATTGTTCTTTGGAATAAAATCCAAATTCTTCACTATGCCCAGAAGCCCCTATGTGATCTGACTCCTGCTCATCTCCCCAGCCTCATCTCATACCATTCTCCCCTCATCATACGTTATGCTCCCGCCACCCACGCATCCATTCTTTTCCTCAAATACACTGAATCCTTTCCTGCACCCAGGCCTATGCATTTGTTAGTTCCTCTTCCTGGAATGTTCTTCTCCTAGCTCTTTTGAAGCCTGCTCATTCTAACCATCCCAGTCTCAGTCAAATGATACTGCTTCAAAAATATCTCCTTTGAACAATCCATCTAATGTGGCCTCACCTAGTATCTCTTTCATCATTCTGTTCATTTCATGCATAGCACCTCATTCAATCATTCATTTACTTGGATTTTGTCTATTTCCCCAATAGCATGTAAAAGCTCAGTAAGTAGCAGATTATCTGATTTATTTGCTGCTATATTCCTTACATCTAGCACAGTGACTGGCATACAGATTGATATCAAATTTTTCTCAAATAAATTACTAGGATGAATCATCATTTAGCAGAGAAGATTCAAAGATTAAATGGGTTGTTGGATAGTCAGCGCCTCCTTACCCCTTCATGTCGTGCTGTCCATAGAAAAGGATAGTATGTGTACAGCACACTATGATAAACAGACAAGATCACTTGCAGCCATAGGTGACCAACACAAGGGCTCTAGGTATTCCAGGGCCAGCTCAGCTGCTCAGAAGGCTAAGCTTGTTATCTCATATAGCTTGGAAAACTCTAGATTGACAGTTGAAATCCCTTCCTACTCTGAAATTCTAATTTTTATGAACTCTTACAAGAAACCTACAGACCAAGGAATGTTACTAATTCTTAGCTATCTAATATTGAATAAGTTATAGTTTAATTTATAAATTGATTACCTTATACATAGTCTATAACTTTTATCTATAATAGGGTTTTTTTTTAATCCCTAAGACTGATCTGACAGTGGGCTACTAATATAACTCATGACAGCAAATGTAACAGAAGAGGAAGCTACATTTTAAAGGCCATGGTCACAACAAAGAAGCCCAACACTCAGTCTACATAAAGACTCCAAAGTCAGAGTGTCTGCTCTTCTTTTACAGCAGTTATTCATCCCCTTATAACATGTACAACCTACAGTGACTTTGTTGACAAACCAGGCTAGCACATCGCCCTTACATTTCATAAACTTCCTGTAATTCAGAGAATTTTTGAGGCTACCCTCTAAGGTCATTAACTTTACTCAGGGAGATGTGCAGTTTTCAATGTTTCACATGCACTGCAGTTCACTGTATGTCAACTATACCTCAATAAAATAAATAAAAACCTGAGGGTAATGATCAAAGTTAATATCACCAGTGATATTAGTGACAGAGACATAATGTGCTTCTTGATCTAATCACTGAGAAGAACAAAACAACACTTCTGTGATGTTCCTGCCAAAAATGTGTAATAATCTAATTGCAAGTATCAAAAAAAAATCCTGAATTAAAAGAATATCTTATAATAAATGGCCTATATTCTTTAAAAATGTCAAAGTCATGAGAAAAAAAAAAGATTAAAGAATTGTTCCAGATTAAAGGAGACGAAAGGGACATGAAAACTAAAGGTAATTCATGTTCCTACTTTGAGTGCTGAAGGATAACTTTTTTTCCTTTTACTGTAAAAGACTTTGGTGGGAAAACTGATGAAATCTGAATAAGATCTACAGATTAGATAAAAATATAGCACTGTTAATTTCCTGATTTTCATAATTATATTACGGTTATAAAAGACAGTATTTTTGTCTTTAGAAAATATGCACTGAAGTTTTCAGTGTCAACAGAGCATCACATCACAACTTCAGAAGAAAATACTCTGATTATGCATATACATTTATATATCTGTCCCTTTGTACATTTTATATATGTGCATAGATATATAGATAGAGAGGGAGGAAAAGACTAATTTTTTTTAAAAAACTGAGGGTATGTGAGCTCAGAAGAGGTCATTTTGAAGAACACATGCCTGCTATGAGGGGAAATGCTGGAGAATTTACCAGTATCAAATACAAAGAGATGGAATGTAAGAAAACATACTACACAATAACATACATCACTAATTTTATTATGAGAGGAAGGAGAGAAATTCCTGCAACAAACCTTTATCAGGAACAGCAGTTTCTTATGTGTTTGTAATTTTATGGTCTTTTGTTAATAGTGGAGAAAATTATGGTAAGAAATAAAACATTTGGAAATCAAACACTCATTTTCAAAGGAAATCCCTTTAGTTGGTCATTCTCAAAACTGCATTTAAAAAAAAAGGGGGGCTTCCCTGGTGGCGCAGTGGTTGAGAGTCTGCCTGCCGATGCAGGAGACACGGGTTCGTGCCCCAGTCTGGGAGGATCCCACGTGCCGCGGAGCGGCTGGGCTCGTGAGCCATGGTGCTGAGCCTGTGCTCCACAACGGGAGAGGCCACAACAGTGAGAGGCCTGCGTACCGCCAAAAAATAAAAAAAATAAAAAATAAATAAATAAAAAAAAGGGACGCTGGATAAACAACAAGGTCCTACTGTATAGGACAGGGAACTATATTCAAATCATGTAATAAACCATAATGGAAAGGAATATGAAAAAGAATACATGTATATGTGTAACTGAATCACTTTGCTGTATAGCAGAAATTAACACAACATTGTAAATCCATTATACTTAAATAAAATAAATTTTAAAAATTAAAAATTAAAAAAAAATTTTAATTTAAAAAGGGAGGCAGAGTTGTAGGCATGAAAAATAGGAGAACAATTGGAAAATTCCTCCCATGCTAGAATAAAGTGTTGTATCTCGTGTAGACACATACACCAATGGAATTTTGCTGACTGAAGACACAGCAGCCTAATTCAGCAGCCTGAAGCCTGGAAAAAATGTCAGAAGGATGCAAACAGAGAGATACTTTAAAATAGAAAGCACAGTCAAGGTACTTTATTGTTCATATTAATCTAATATAATATAAACAAAACATATTTTATCTAGCTTATAAGGAAATAGAAGGAGCTGTGTAAATTTAATTCAACAAATATTCACTGAATGCCTATATTAATTCCTGGTGCTCAGATTAGTGTTCCTGCTAAAACCTTTAAATGAAAGAAAGGATAAAACTTACATACTGAAATGATTATTACTAGTAAACATCGCATGAAACTAGAAAAAATATTTCCCCAGGAGAAAACCATTCTCTCCAATAGCAGCAGCCATTCCAACCAGTTTGTTTTACAAAGGCATTGGGGTAGTGCTGGTTAACAGACTTGTGTTTAGAACAGCAGATATGCCGACTTCTAGAGTTTTCCACGTGGTAAGTTACTAAATCAGTAAAATAATACAAAATAATACAAATACGCATTTTATTGGCATAATTGGCATAACATATTACTTAGGGTTATAAGACTAATATATTAAAGAACTGCTTTCTGGATCAACATTACAATGTAAGACTTGCCAAGAGTTTCTTAGCAGAATATATACCACCAAAGTATTCACCTAAATAACTATTTATACCCTACATCATTCCATGAGGAACTGGAGATGGGAACCTGTAACCAGCTTAATTTAGCTTTTTTCTCGTTATCTACATGTTCAAGCTCTTTTATTGCATCACCCCCTTATTTATCTTTTCAGTATAAATTTCTCTGATGTTTCTTTGAAGTGGAATAGCTCTATCAGTAATCATCGCTGAGTCGATAGTTAAAGCAGAAACCAAATACCATGTTGTTCAGATCTGATGGTCTATTATTACAGCTTTAACCTCAAATATCTTGCAGCATTTAGTATTATAATTGTTATTACTGTTGTAACAATAATTGGAGTTAACAATGACAATAGTAATAAATACCACTGAAACAATGGAATTGCTTGATTTGTGAAGCTCTGCCTCCCAAGAAGGAATCAAGAAAAATATACTGAATGTATACATCCTAGAAAAAAAAGTGACAAAAATTAGACAAAATTGAATTTAATGAGTATAATTCTCCCTGATTTAAAAGGATGTGAAAACTCAGTTCTGTGGGTCAAAGATCTTATAAACACACAGAAAATTACCACTAAATTCTACCTCATGACATTTTTATCCCATTCTATAAACTTGATCATATATGCCTTTCAAAATGGAGAATTATCTGTTAACACTCAGACTACTCTATGTGTCCTCATCTAATTATATCCACGCTCAGGAAAAGAAAATCTTGCCTACACTATAATGCTTCAAGATGACTCAGTAAGGAAAACAGACAATATTTTAGAGGGGAAAAATGTTCACATTTAAGTAGTAGACAAGCCCCTCCTAAGGCAGAAAAACTCGTTTGCTTCTTTCATTAATGTCACTTCTGGTCATCTACATTTGGCATCATGATCTAAAATGTATTGCCTTAATAGACAAGAACAAAGAAATAATCAAAACTTATAAGTTGGGGCCAACAGGTGATTTAATATCAGAATGGAGGCATATAGCATCAGATAAACAACTGAAAATACCTTAGGAGATAAAAAAGCTAAATGTAAATATACCAAATTAAGTATTTTTAGGAATGGAAATAAAACCTTAGAAGAGTAAAGTCGGTTCCAACAGTCGTTTTTTAAAGTTAGTACTAAAGCATTATATATGTATATGTTATTTACAATAATCTAAACAAACTGGGGATTGGTTTTTTTTTTTTAAGATGGCAGTTAAAGGTAATTTCATTAGAAAGAAACAAATACATACTTGTTTAGTAATAGCCAAACATGACTTTTAAGAGTCCATTAACTACCACAGCTGCCATGGTAAATGCATGTGTATGTGTTCACAGGAACACATAAAGGCATGACATAATGGAACAATAATTAGAAAATGAAAACATATTAAAGTTTGTTTTTATGGAGTTAATTTTTTCTCTCTTTCATCTCTTCATACCCTCTTCCCTCAAGAAGTTTCCAGAACCCAAAGAAATTTATTTGGCAAATATTTTTTGAAAAACAAATCAAATATAAATGATTGCCACACTATTCTGAGATTTTTTTTTTTTTTTTTAAAGAAACGGGGAGAGAGGAATAAGAAGGGAAAGACAGAAATGTTAAGTTTAACAGCTAACATCAAGGGGATGGGTGGGGGAGCAAGAAGTCAGTACAATTTATAAGTGATATCAATTTTGGCTTAGAATATAAATTTCACTAATGAAGACTCTGAGAACTTGTGTATAATTATAGACAAATGTATTAACAATCCTTCGAAACTCCATGGGAGTAAAAGAGCCATCAGTGTATTTCATAATCCTAGATTTAAACAGCTTTTCTAACAAGCTGCCTGGGTAATTACTAAGCTATGTAAGAATTACTGTGAACTTTGTACCTTTTTAGTTCACTGACAGATGACTACTTGTTATTAGCTCAAGTAATAATAATGTATTAAAATACTTGCTTAATATACAGAAATATATGTCTGCATTTAGACTACAATGAACTTTGTTCCCCAGAAAGATACTGTGAAAAGTTGCATGGAAATCTGTGAATCAGCAGCAGGGTCAACAAAAGTGAAATTAGTTGCTATTTCTCTTGGAGACTGTGATAAATAAAAGCTACCTCGCACCTGGATGTGTATTCTGGAGGAGCATTTCTTGATTCTACAGAAAAATTTTGTTGCTGTTATCTTAACGTTTTGCTTGTGATCTCTTACATATCTACAACTGGAAAAGAAAGCATATTAAATTCTCCTTAAGAATTCCTGATCTTTACAAACATGGTTAAGTGTGTTGATCTGATTTTCTTTTTTTTTTTTAATTTATTTTTAGTTATTTATTTTTGGCTGCATTGGTTCTTCGTTGCTGTGTGTGGGCTTTCTCTAAGTGCAGCAAGCGAGGGCTACTCTTCATTGAGGTGCGCGGCCTTCTCATTATGGTGGCTTCTCTTGTTGCAGAGCACGGGCTCTAGGCACGCGGGCTTCAGTAGTTGTGGCGCGCAGGCTCAGTAGTTGTGGCTCACGGGCTCTAGAGCGCAGGCTCAGTAGTTGTGGCACACGGGCTTAGTTGCTCTGCAACATGTGGGATCTTCCTGGACCACAGCTTGAACCCGTGTCCCCTGAATTGGCAGGCGGATTCTTAACCACTGCGCCACCAGGGAAGCCCTGATTTTCTAAAAATTAAATAACTTACCTTGAGCAGAGGTAAAGTAACTAAGAGACCAAATCCATGAGCTATTAACAAATTCTAAATGAGGACATTCTGGAAACTAAAGTTAAATGAGAGAAAAGTTGAGCCAGAAGAAATTCTTGTGTCTTCAGTGTATCATTTAGAGCATGTAATAACTAATTTCAGCAGGTAAAGGAGCCCTCATTAAAAAATATTTATTGATTAAGTAATTTAAATGTTACTGGAAACTTCTGCCTCATTTCAAAACTCTACTTTTTACTCTAAATAAATCCTTAAAATAGAATCCAGCCTCTTTAATGTGGTGGTTATTTAATTTCAAAGCTTATTTTACGTATTTTTTCTTTTGACATTAACTATTAATATCTCATAACATTTTTCTTAGTCACTATATTATTGTAATTCTATTAATTTAAAAAATGAGCAGAAATAAGAGACAAATGAATGGTCATTAGCATAATGGTAACATGGGGTTTTCAACTAAGTATTATTGGGGAGCGGTTACCATATTAATTAGGCAATCCCTATCCCTTGCAAACAACACTCAACATAAACACACTAAATCTAAATTTTTAAATATAGTAAACCTAAATATAAGAATATACTGGTGTAAATTAGAAATTATACATAAAATAACTATGCAATTCTCTTTAAACAAAGCCTCTCACAGCATTACACACAATTAAGACTTTAACTAATGCTTTCTGGTGTTGGTTAATCAAGAAATCTCTTTGGAGTAGATGAACTCAAGTTATGATTTAAAGGAGAAGGAAATAATAGGCAGATAGGAAGAAAACTATTTCCTTATATATTAGACCTTACAGCCTCCCAACCACAAACAATATCTCTCTTTTCTTAGCCATAGGATACCCACTTCCAAGTCTTTACAACATCCATGGTGGTGGTAAGGAACAATTTAATACAACAGCCCGCCCCACAGAAAATTTCCACTCAACTTTAAAGGCTTGTCATATCTGTCCCAGCAATTGGTGAGAAGAGATGAAAATGGATTCTCAAGAGCAATAGGCTTAATGCACTACCCCTGAGGTAGTAAACCATCCCACTTAGTGTAAACAGTTTTGAAACCTGGTGATATGAGTCTAAGATCCATTTCTCATCTGTAAAATCAAAGGCTAAAGCATATTAACTGTTATGGTTTCAAACCATCAGTAAAGCTAAAATACCAGGAGAGAAAGGTGAAGATCCACTATCTGTGGCTCTGGACTTTAACCCTGGGTAGTGAAATGAATACATGCCAAGTCCAGTTTACAATTTTAATTTGAGTTGTTCCCACACTAACCATATTTTCACTATATATTACTAATTATATAACCACAAATAAAAGAAAACGAACACGTAGAACACTACAAAAGCACAAACTGGACTTTATAGCTTAAGAGTTAAGGCTGACAGGGAGATCAGCTCGGTGCTTTGTGACCACCTAGAGGGGTGGGATAGGGAGGGTGGGAGGGAGGGAGACGCAAGAGGGAAGAGATATGATATGGGAACATATGTATAACTGATTCACTTTGTTATAAAGCAGAAACTAACACACCATTGTAAAGCAATTATACTCCAATAAAGATGTTAAAAAAAATTTTTTTTAAAAAGAGTTAAGGCTGAAATTAAGTAAAGACAATCCAGAACATGCAAGAAGACTCTTAGTCCTTCATACTCCAAATAGTGAAGATGCAAACTTTCAACAACTGCTCACTATATGTACAAATGGCATGTTTTTATATCTCTCATATCATAAGCTCAAATATAATGCTTAAAAGTGACAGCACTTCAGTAAATTATTTTAATTGATTTGGGTCTTTATATGTTAAAGATTTATTTTATATTTTTAAAATTTTCTTTTTAAAATTTCCATTAGCATTAAAATGGAAATTGTATTGTTGTTAATGGTCCATAGTCTCATAGTGTCAATGCCAGTGAAATACTTCCTCTGGGTAAAGCCCTCTATTAACATACTATGGGATCTGATGTATGGGTTCCTTTTTTTTTTTTTTTAATGGATGGATTTTATTTTTATTTTTTATTTGTTTATTTATTTATTTTTGGCCGCGTTGGGTCTTCGTTGCTGCACATGGGCTTTCTCTAGTTGTGGCGAGCGGGGGCTACTCTTCGTTGCGGTGCACGGGCTTCTCATTGCGGTGGCTTCTCTTGTTGTGGAGCAGGGGTTCTAGGCGCGCAGGCTTCAGTAGTTGTGGCACATGGGCTCAGTAGTTGTGGCACGTGGGCTCTAGAGCGCAGGCTCAGTAGTTGTGGCGCACGGGCTTAGTTGCTCCGCGGCATGTGGGATCTTCTTGGACCAGGGCTCGAACCGTGTCCCCTGCATTGGCAGGCGGATTCTTAACCACTGCGCCACCAGGGAAGCCCTACGGGTTTCTTTAGATCCAATAAGGCATCATGGGAATCATGGTAGTTTACATGGTATATACGATTGTTTGACTACATACAAGGCTCTGAGGACTCAAGATCTAGTAAAACTGGAATCATTTATTTTACTGGTTAGCTCTAGAGCATTTGCTTTCATCAGAAAGAATATAATAGTAAAAACCTCTTTTCCTAAATTGTGAATCTAAATGTTTTTTCAGCTGCCAAATCATTCTCCATAAAGGTCTGAAGATAACACCAGCTAGGTGATATATGTGAAAACATTACAAGAACTGATATTTTCTCTTTGTTAAGATACTAGTATCTATCTTACTTTAACACAGTATACCTCAGAACACATTTCAATCCTGCACAGGTTTTTACCTGGGACCATACCAAAAGGGTTTCCATTAAAAAGTAACCATGATCTAGAAAGTGCTTCTGGAGCACAGGCACAAAAAACAGAATTAAAATGGGGCTCGTACATATAAGGGATATGGCAATAGAAGCAATATTACAAGGTTTCCTTTAGAATGAGGATGAAGCCAGTGGCTGCTGTTTGTACACTACCATTAGTAAAAGACTGTTCTGCCAGAGGCAGAAAAGTTGGTAAGTGAATGCATCATCAATACTGAATTCAGTCAGTGTTGCCTTCAAAATGTGATGGCTCATTCAGTGCAAACATTAGGAGGAGGCTAATGGAAGGGTTTCCTAGCCAGCTAGATTGAACACAACATGAGGTCCTCCCTTGGTATACACATTCAACAGTGTTTAATTCTGCCTTCTGGTTGCCCAGCATTGCTATCTGTGGAATGAGAGGGTGGGAGAGACTCTGGGTTTTGCTTTGTTTTATCAATTTATGGAGCTATAAAAAAAAAATAGCCATAAGTCTTCTACTTCCTCTTCACAGACCAAACATAATCCTGGCAAAAGGCATTAATGGGTAATTATAATTGTTTAGAGTACTTATTTGTTATTTTATCCTCAGAATCTTTTTTTTCTTATGAATTGAAAATGGTGACATAGGGAAAGCTAAAATATTATCTTCTCATAGTACTATATGAGCCATCATTCAATAACAGAAACTAAGCAGTAACTAAAGTCAGGTTTCTATTTTTTTCCATTTTACCTACCTCAGTTCAAGAAAGATTCTTAATTCTAAAAGTTCATTGTTGCCCAAAGAGGCAATCTGCCCTAGCACTATGCTTCTCAAACTTTAATGTTACGCGATCACCTGCAATCCTTGTTAAAATACAATTTCTGATTCAGTATGTCTGGGGTGGGGCGTGACAATCTACAGTCTATTAAGCTCCCAGGTGATGGTCATACTGCCAGTCCACAGAGCACACTTTTGAGTAGAAAGGGTCTCACATACACAGGAGTAAAAAATATGTTTTTTCGTCCCCTTCCACTCCAACATTTCCATAATTTAAAATTTTGGGGGGCTTCCCTGGTGGCGCAGTGGTTGAGAGTCCGCCTGCTGATGCAGGGGACGCGGGTTCGTGCCCCGGTCCGGGAAGATCCCACATGCCGCGGAGCAGCTGGGCCCGTGAGCCATGGCCGCTGAGCCTGCGCATCAGGAGCCTGTGCTCCGCAACGGGACAGGCCACAGCAGTGAGAGGCCCGCGTACCGCAAAAAAAAAAAAAAAAAAAAAAAAAAATTTTGATTCAATTTTTCCAGGTTTTAATTTCCTCATTTGTAAAATGAAGAATTCATATGCTCAGACTTTTGTAAGAAAGCAAAAAGGATAAGCATTATAGTAAAATTTAAAACACTACCACACACTGAAGTTGGGTGATAGGCACATGAAAGTCTGTTACACTATTCTCTCTAGTTTGTGCATGTTTTAGTTCTTTGTAATAGAAAGCTTTTAAAATGTGACCACTCACTAAATTCTCTACAAGAATGATTTTATTTCACAAATACTTATATTAATATAGTGTTAAATTTTTTAAACTTCATCTAAAAGGCACAAAGAAAAGTTTGGGGTGATGAATGTGTTCATTACCCTAATTGCAGTGATGGAATCACAGGTATATACATGTCAAAATTTACCAAATTGTAATTTTTAAATATGCGCAGTTTAAGTGAATTACACCTCAATAAAGCTGCTTAAAGAATAATAATAATATAATTTATCTCCTCTCAATTGTTTGTTTATGAAAAACAAAAACAATAGTCTGAAATTCTCAATGGTAAACCATTGTTCCCCATCACTGGGAGCTGTAAACTGAGGTTGGCCTTTGAAGTCTTGACCTAAAGGATAGCACTGTAATGCCAAAGTAGCCAGTTTCCAATCAGAAAACTAAGAAACTCCTTAGTTCCAGTGGATCATGCCAATGTCCTCCTTAACTGATCTCTACTAGCTATACAGAGCCTACATTCTGGCCACCTCCATTCTCATCTTCCTTCACCTCCCCCACAATCCTCACTCTAACCACTTAGGGAAGTTATTATTCTTCAAAAAGTCATACCCTGAAGGATCTATGCCATTGTAAATGCTGCTTCCTCTGTCAAAAATGTCCTCCTTCCTCTTTTTCTGCCATTTAGATTCCTCTCTGTCCTCTGTGATGGAGATCAAAATCTACTTCCTTTGTGAAGCCTTTCCTAACTTCTTTAGACAATCATTTGCTCCGTCCTCCTTACTCCTACTCCAGTATTCTTTTCATACCTCTAGGATTCTAAGTAAAATAGTCTACAAATTCAATCATGTACCCCAATATATATTTATGTAATTTAAATATATAAAATGTGCATGTACTACTATTATTAGCTAGTATCTTACACAATAGTATACAATTAGGGTAAGGTTTATTGTTACAACAGTGGTAAATTATAAAGTACAAAAATAAAAATTATAAATATTATAATATAATTATAAAAGAAATGGTCTCTGTGAGTTTTATGTTTTTACTGACTTCCTGTCAAACATTATACATCATAATTAATTTTCCCTCATACACAGCTAAGAGCTAGAATCAAGAGTAGAAGTATCAGTTCTCCCATTTTCTTAACACACACTTGTATTATTCCTCTTATGTCAATCCATGTGTTTCTTTGTAGATCTTTCTTAGATAACTTGTCCATTTCACAAGCATTTAATTAAGTTAGACCTAAATAACATAATATACAAATACTCCCAACCAGTAACACAAGCTGGCAATACATCAAAACAAACCAGCAACTCCCAATATTCCTTCCCAATACTTTAAGTAACAAAGAAGTCTCTAAAACACAAGCCACCATGCCAATTCCTATTTTAAACATTAGTAAAGTTTAAATCTTATTTTCTAGGAAAGTATACATTAGAACAGCCACTACAGGAAGAGATTTCACAACATCTAGTAAAGCTGATAATGTGTGCCCTATGAGCCAGTGTGGTAGGCAGCCTCTAAGAATGCCTCGCATGATCCCACCTCCTGCTATTCACACTCATTCCTACAGAAAGGAATATGGCAGAAGTGATGGGATTCCAAGATTAGGTTACAAATACACTGTGGCTTCTACGTTGGGTTCCCTCTCTTATTCACTCTGCTGGAAGCCTGCTGCCATAGTGGAAGCTGCCCTATGGAGGCCACGTAAGGAGGATGCCTCTGGCCAAGAGCCAGTGAGGATCTGAGGCCTGCCAACAGCCATGTGAGTGAGCAAGGAGGCAGATCCCACCCTAGGCAAGCCTTGAGATGACTGGGGATCTGCTGCCACCTGATTTTAATCTTGTCAGAGACTCTAACCTCGAGGCACCCAGTTAAGCTGTGCCTAGATGCTTAACACACAGAAACTGTGAGATGATAAATATTTGCTGTTCTAAGCTGTTATAAGTTTGAGTTGATTGCTTATGAAACAACTGATAACTGGGCTCAAAAAGATGTGTAAGGAACATTTATAACAGCAGTTTAAGATATGAAAAATTAGAGCAATTTAAGCAACTACCATCAGGAAAATTAAGAAAGAATAGTCATACTATGGGGCACTATGCAGCAGGAAAAATAAATGAACTTGAGCTAAATGTATCAATATTGAAAATTCTTAAAATCAACGTTGAGTGGGAATAAAGCATATCACAGAAAGATGAGAACAGTATAAAACAATTTTGTAAGGTTCAAAACATGCAACTGAAAAGAAATTCATGTGAATGATGAACACCAAATTCAGTGTGAGGAGGAAGGAGAAAAGAGAAAGGAGGATGGGATTATGGAAGAAGAAGCTTCCAACTGCATCTGTAATATTTTATTTCTTAAACTACATGCTATGTATATGGATGTTTGTTATGTTATCTACACTTTTTATATTGACTTAAATCTCTTGCATTAAAAAACTATAAAGGGACTTCCCTGGTGGCACAGTGGTTAAGAATCCACCTGCCAATGCAGGAGACACAGGTTCAAGCCCTGGTCCGGGAAGATCCCACATGTCATGGAGCAACTAAGCCCATGCACCACAACTACTGAGCCTGAACTCTAGAGCCCGCGAGCCACAACTACTGAGCCCACATGCCACAACTACTGAAGCCCGTGCGCCTAAAGCCCGTGCTCCACAACAAGAGAAGCCACTGCAGTAAGAAGCCCGCACACCACAACAAAGAGGAGCCCCCGCTCACCGCAACTAGAGAAAAGCCCACGCGCAGCAACAAAGGCCCAACGCAGCCAAAAATTAATTAATTAATTTTAAAAAACTATAAAGAAAGTAAATACAGTGAAATGGAAAAATTTAAGTAGACTTTTTTTGGGGGGGGGGGATGTACGCGGGCCTCTCACCGCTGTGGCCTCTCCCGTTGCGGAGCACAGGCTCCGGACGCGCAGGCTCAGCGGCCATGGCTCACAGGCCCAGCCGCTCCACGGCATGTGGCATCCTCCTGGACCGGGGCACAAACCCATGTCCCCTGCATCGGCAGGCGGACTCCCAACCACTGTGCCACCAGGGAAGCCCTAAGTAGACGTTTTGATGGTTTCTTGCCCATCCCAGTGGATTTTGGGATCTATCCCACATGAGACCACTACTCTACTATGAATGACACTTAGAACACTATATCAATGATCTACTTACATGTTTGCCCCCCGCCCCCAGGCTGTGAGCAACCTCAAGGTCAAGAAAAAGCATCCAGTAAATGTTTGCAGAATAAATTAATGGTATGAAAAGTGTTTATATGGGTTTCATTTTCCTAACTTAATAACTGCTTATTTCCAAATAAACTGACCATAGCTTTATGTCCATAGGAAACAACTAATTATCTAAGAAAAATTAACTTGGCAAGGCTGCATCCACTGTTGTTCATTAACTAATATTAATAATTGTCCACATTCATTAAAAATGTTAGCGCAAAGCTCAGTCTTCCTCTCCATCCCAAATCATGCTATTAGGCTGACTTCAGGGAGAACGTAAGAAATTCAGCCAATATCTTACCCTTACAGTTCTTTGACCACCTTAAAAATTAATAACCTTAAGCTCCATTTCACTTTGACTCACCGCCTCCTAGGGCCACATCCTGGACTTTATCACTCATCACCTGGAACTGCTCCATCTCTGAAGTAAAATTCAAACGTCTCATTCTGTGACCACAGTCTCTTATTCTGCTAACCACCTCAGTCCCTTTCTCCCACTCCACCTGTTCCTCAGTCTGAGTCAACCAATCCTCAAATCCCTTTGCCTTAGCCCTCTTATCTATTCACAATGGATTATAAAGTTGAATATCTTAACTATTCTTACAACAAAGCCTCATAATCCACTTCACTCCTATCCTTTTCTCCCATATGCCAAGAAAAAACCCCAAGTATATACTAATGTTACAATCTATGTTAACCTTGCATTACCTTCTAATTATCATCCAATTCACCTCCTCTTTTCATTGAAATGTCACTGTTCTATTGAAACAATTTATGATAAGGACACGTTGTTTCAGTTTTATCTTACTGGGGAAGTTTCATCTTCATAGTGGAAATCATTCTCCTCTCTTTGCAACTATACCTTCTTAGTTTTCACTGTACCACAGACCCCTGGTTTTCCTTGTACTTTGTAACTATTAGTTCTCTGCCTCCACTGTGGTTTTCTCTATGGTGAGATTCCCTGGAGCCTCTCTGATGATATTAGCCACTCATGCATTTTTCCACAATAAACTGATAACCCCCCAATCCCTATCTATAGCTCAGATCTCCTCCCTAAGAAAGAAAGATTTAAACTCTTACATCTAACTACCTGTAGAACATGTAGACAGGGCCTTCCCATAGGCACCACAAACTCAAAACTTAACTCCCTTTCAAGAGTGAGATCAGCAGACAAGAGTAAATAGCTCCAAGGGCCAGTCCCTCCACAGAAACACTGAAAAACCAAACAAAAGTTGTCAGAATCAAATTTTTCAGAACTCTAAAATAGTCAAAAATTTACAGCAAACAAGCAAACACTGAGTCCCTGGTTCTGGAGAAAGCAGGGCAGATATTATTCTTAGAGAATTGTGTTTGTTTTGACCTGTATGGGGACTGCCTGAAGGACTAATGCAAGGTGCTTATCTTTTTCACCTAACTTAGAACTCACTCATGGTGCAAAAGGAGACATTACTTAAAAAAAAAAAAAAAAAAAAAAGTCAGGGGGAGGGGGGAAGAAAGAAAGAAAAAGGAAAAACCTGCTGCCAGCAGGGGCAAAAGGTGATAGTTGAGGCAAACAATATAGCACAGAAAACCTGGGAGAAAATGCTGGGGAGAAAGTTTCTTGGGAAATTAGGGCATTCAAAAGCACCACATACACTAGAATTTAGAAAGTCATGTGAATGCTAAGGGCAGGACACATGCTCTGAGACCTAAGAATACCTAAGCTTTCACCTCTGGTTGATCTCTAATTCAGCACAAGCAGTAGGTAAAGACTAAGGCACAGTTGCAAATAGCCTAGCTAACAGATGAAGGGATGCCTGGAACAGAGACAATTAGCAAACACTGGGAAATGATTTTCTCCTCCTCCTCTTCCTTCTGTTTTTTTGGGGGGCTCCTCCTGGCATTAAAGGAAATCTCTATCAAAACACTAGCTGAACACAAACTAAAGGAAGAGATTTCAGAGCATGTAAATAACAAACACAGGCTTTACAAAAATAGTTTTTAAAAATCCCTAAACAGGGCTTCCCTGGTGGCGCAGTGGTTGAGAGTCCGCCTGCCGATGCAGGGGACACGGGTTCGTGCCCCGGTCTGGGAAGATCCCACATGCCGCGGAGTGGCTAGGCCCGTGAGCCGTGGCCGCTGAGCCTGCGTGTCCGGAGCCTGTGCTCCGCAACGGGAGAGGCCACAACAGTGAGAGGCCTGCGTAACGCAAAAAAAAAAAAAAAAAAAAAATCCCTAAGCAAACAAGAGTCAGAGTCCACGGCAAGCAACAATTACCCTCCTTGAGGAAGGAGAAGACCATAATTTCCTGAGATACTACTTTATATGATTCAAAGTGTTCGGTTTTCAACAAGCAAAAAAAAAAAATCACAAAGCAATCAAAGAAACAAGAAAATATGGTACATTTGAGAAGAAATTAACCAAACTGTGCCTGAGGAAGCATAGACACTGAATATACTAAACAAAGATTTTAAATAAATATACCTGAAGAGCTAAAGACGAAGAGCTAAAAGAAACCAGGAGAATAATGTCTCAACAAACAGAGACTATAGAGATAAAAATTATAAAAAGGAATAAACAGAAATTCTGAGGCTGAAAAATACAATAACCAAAGTGAGAAATTCGCTCAAAGGTTTAAATAGCACATTTGAGCAGACATAAGAATCACAGAACTTGAAGATAGTCAACTGAAATTATCCAGTTTGAGGAGAAGAAAAGGAAAAGAAAATGAAGAGAGCCTAAGAGACCTGTGGGACACCACCAAATATATAAACATGTATATAATGGGAGTCCCAGAAAAAGAGGAGAGACAGAAAGGGGCAGAAAGAATATTTGAAGAAATAATGGCCCAAAACTTCCACAGTTTGATAAAAGACATGAAGCTACACACAGAAGAAGTTCAATAAGCTCCAAGAAAGATAAACACAAAGACATCCTCACTGAGCCACACTGGAAGACAAAGAGAGAATGCTGAAAGCAGCAAAAAGAAGCAGCTCATACGTACAAAAAAATCCTCTATAACATTAACAGCCAAAATTCTCATCAGAAACCATGAAGGCTAGCTAGAAGGTAGTGGTATGATATACATAAAGTGCTAAGGGAAAAAAAAAAAGTGCCAACTAAGAATTCTACATGTAGTAAAATTATCCTTCAAAAATGAAAAAGAAATTAAGGCATTCTAAGGCAGTGGAGGGATTTCATTGTGAGTAGTTCTTGCCTTCAAGAAATGCTAAAGGGGCTTCCCTGGTGGCGCAGTGGTTGAGAGTCCGCCTGCTGATGCAGGGGACATGGGTTCGTGCCCCGGTCTGGGAAGATCCCACATGCCGCGGAGCGGCTGGGACCGTGAGCCATGGTCTCTGGGCCTGCGCGTCCGGAGCCTGTGCTCCGCAACGGGAGAGGCCACAACAGCGAGAGGCCCGCATACCGCAGAATAAATAAATAAATAAATAAATAAATAAATAAATAATAAAAGGATATCTCTTTAAAAAAAAAAAAAAGAAATGCTAAAGGGAGTCCTTCAGGCTGAAATGAAAGGACACTAGACAGTAACTCAAAGCCATATGAAGAGACAAAGAATTTCAGTAAAGGTAATTACACAGGTAAATATAAAAACCAACGTTACTGTATTTTGGTTTGTAACTCCTCTTTGTGTTTCCTATATGATTTAAAAGACAAATGCATTTTAAAAATTATAAATCTATTTTAGTGAGCATGAAATGTATAAAGATGTAATTTATGACAATAACAACATAAAGGACAAAGATGGGAGCTGTATAGGAGTAGAGTTTTGTATGTTATTGAACCTAAGTAGACATCAATTTAAATCACAGTGTCATAAATTTAAGATATTAATTGTAATCCCTACAGTAACCAGTAAGAAAATATGTAAAAAATATACATAAAAGGAAATGAGAAGAGAGTCAAAATGGTACACTACAAAAAATCAATTAGAGACTTCCCTGGTGGCACAGTAGTTAAGAATCGGCCTGCCAATGCAGGGGACACGGGTTCGAGGCCTGGTCTGGGAAGATGCCACATGCCACGGAACAACTAACCCCGTGCGCCACAACTACTGAGCCTGTGCTCTACAGCCCACAAGCCACAACTATTGAGCCCGCGTGCCACAACTACTGAAGACTGCACACATAGAACCCGTGCTCCACAACAAGAGAAGCCACCGCAATGAGTAGCCCAAGCACTGCAACAAAGAGTAGCCCCCACTCACCGCAACTAGAGAAAGCCCACATGCAGCAACAAAGACCCAATGCAGCCAAAACTTAAATAAGTAAATAAATAATTTTTAAAAAATCAATTAAATACAAAAGAAGCAGGTAATGGAATGAGGAACAAAAATGTATAAGACATACTTAAGAAAACACAATATACAAAAACTTGCAAGATACAGCAAAAGCAGTACTCGGAATATATCTGTAAATGCCTACATCAAAAAAGAAGAAAGATCGAATCAGTAACCCAACTTCACACCTTAAGAAAATAGAAAATCAACAAATGAAACCCAATGCTAGAAGAAAGGACGTAATAAAGGTTAGAGTGGAGATTTTTAAAATAGAGAACAGGGCTTCCCTGGTGGCGCAGTGGTTGAGAGTCCGCCTG
This sequence comes from Hyperoodon ampullatus, assembly GCF_949752795.1. Classification (NCBI taxonomy): domain Eukaryota; kingdom Metazoa; phylum Chordata; class Mammalia; order Artiodactyla; family Ziphiidae; genus Hyperoodon; species Hyperoodon ampullatus. The sequence goes on from NC_136919.1 coordinate 10,008,660, forward strand.
CCGATGCAGGGGACACGGGTTCATGCCCCGGTCCGGGAAGATCCCACGTGCCGCGGAGCGGCTGGACCCGTGAGCCATGGCCACTGAGCCTGCGCGTCCGGAGCCTGTGCTATGCAGCGGGAGAGGCCACAACAGTGAGAGGCCCGCGTGCCGAAAAAAAAAAAAAAAAAAAATAGAGAACAGAAAAACAATAGAATCAATGAAACCAAATTTTAGTTCTTTGAAAAGATCAACAAAGTTGACAAACTCTAGTTAGCCTAAAACCTGAGAGAAGATGCAAATAACTAAAACCAGAAATGAAAGTAGGAACATTAGTACTAACCATACAGAAATTTTTAAAAATTATTGTACACCAACAAATTAGATTACCTAGAAAAAATGGAAAAATTACTTAAAACACACAAATTACCTAAACTGACTCAAGGAGAAATAGAAAATTTGAACATATCTATAACAAGTGAGGAGATTGAAAAAGAAATCAAAAAATCTTCAAAGAAAAGACCAGGACTAGATGGCCTCACTGGTAAATTCTACAAATGTTTAAAGAAGAATTAACACCAATCCTTCTCAAATTCTTCCCAAAAATAGGAGAGGAGGAAACACTTTTAACTCATTCTTTAAGGCAAGTATTATTATGATATCAAAGCCAGACAAAGTTACCACAAGAAAAGAAAACTACAAACCAGTATCCCTTATGAATGTAGATACTAAAATAATCAACAAAATACTAGCAAACCAAACCCAAGAGCATTTTAAAAGGATTATACACCATGACCAAGTGGGATTTATCCCAGGAATGCAAGGGTGGTTCAATATACAAAAATCAATCAATGTAATATATCACATAAACAGTTTTTTTTTAAATGGTTGCCTCAATTGATACATAAAAAGCATTTGACAAAACACAATATCCCTTCATAATGAAAACACTTGGAAAACTAGGAGTAGAAGGAAACTTCCTCAACATAATAAAGGGCATTTACGAAAAATCCACAACTACCACGATATTCAATTCACTGGAAGTTTTCCTTCTAAGATCAAGAACAAGACAAGGATGTCCATTTTCACCATGCTCTTCATCACTGTGGTGGAAGTTCTAGCCAGGTCAATGCGGAAATAAATAAGTAAATGGCACCTGAATTGGAAAGGAAGAAGTAACTAACAGATATCCTTGTTTTCTCCTTCTCCTTCACATACTACATTCAATTCATTTCAACATATTGACACTGACTGTTTCCTACTATATGCTAGGTGACACAATGATGAACAAAACACAATATCTCTGCCCTCAGAGAGTTCACAATTTACTGAAGGCAACACAAAATTAAATACATAATTAAAATACAGTGTCTTAAGCACAGTAAGAAGTGAAAAAACGGAATGCTATCAGAGCACATAAAATAAGCAGCTAACAGACTTGGGGGAGGTCAAAAAGGTTTCCTGGAAGAAGGACATCCAGGCTAAGATCCTGAGGATACATAGGAGGAGTCAGTCAAATGAAGAGAGACCAAAAAATTCTAATCTACCATTTAATCTTTCCTCTTCTTTTTTTAGTTTTCATAAAACCATTATTCCCTCTTTTTTAATCCCCACTATTACCCACTACAAGAACACATCATCACTGACCTGCAAAAGCCTCCTAACCAGTATATTCCTTCCAATAATTTCCAAAGTGAACTACGTAAAAAATCTCTGATCATGTCATTCTCTTGCTTAAACCCATCAGTAACTGTCCAAAACACAAAATAAATACCCTACTCACCCACACAGATTAAAGCCTCATTGATGTGATCCCTGTCTAATCTCCTGCCTCTTCTTACTTCTTACTTGATGAATCAGCTTGTATTTATCCACATAAATACACTCTATCTATAAATATCACTCTGTTTCTCACTGGAAAGCATTTGCTTTGTATCTCTGATACCTTGTGTTACTGGCATTTAGTGAGTCCTCACATGTTTCTTGAAGATATAAATGAACAGATTAAATAACAGCAATAGCTGCAATTTACTAAGCACCTATGATATACCAGACACCACACTAGGTACTGTACACACATTCATCTCAAATTCTCACAACAACCTGGAAAGCTACGTATTAGTGGCCTCACATTAGGGAAAAGATCACTAAGGCTCAGGAAAACTTAAGTGTAACAAATCAATTAAGTAGCAGTTCTAGAAGTGGGACTCAGATCTGCTAGATTCCAAAACCAGTATTGCTCTTCTGCATCAAACTGCCTCCTAAACTACTCTTAAGTATGTATCTCTCCAAATATCAAGGCATCTTATTATTTATAAACTATTACACCAACCCCAAAGTGAACACCAATTAGAACTGTCTGCCTCTAATTGTGTTAAGATGTGCCAAATGTTGCTTTAGGAGTACTAACCCTGTTCCCAAAACGGAGACGTGAAAAAGAACTAATCATTATTCATAACTCAACCATTTCAATTTAAAAAATACCTGTCAATGATCTGTCTAAAACGGGAAAGAAAAGTAAATTTTTATTTTGTATGACAAGGTTGAAAATCATCTCACTACTCCTTAATTCTTCATGTAATAATGCATTTTAGTTTCCTTGAGAGTGAAATGAAAACCAGACACGACTTATCACAAATATGTAACTGCCCTCAGCAGGTAGATGATACAGAAAGATCCACTTTGAATTAGGCAGTACATGCTTCATATACACTGAGAGGTTAATATTTGAGTTCTCGTGTATCTACCAGCTAACCACTGCCATAAAACACATTGTACAAGCAGACACAACATGAACTCAGTATCACAATATGTCCTCCCTAGTTATCCAGGCTGTTCCCCACACTTGCACTCCTCCCTGCAAAATAAAACACTCTCCAAGGAATTAAGACGCAGCAGGATTAAAAGTTCAAACTGTAAAAAAAGAAAAGGTTAAACAATGCTAACAAAGCTTTAAACATTAAATTGAATGAAAGAGAAGTGGGTAGAAAAGGAGAAAAGAAAATCAGCAAATATGCAGTACCTACTATATACCAGGCACTGTACTAGATATTTTCATATACATGATTTCATTTAATATAGGATGTTAACATTGCTTAAATAACAGAAAAACACAATGTTGCATCTCAATTTTGATAAAATTAGTCCTGAGAGGGAAGGTAACATGTAAGGAGAGTAACCTTACTTGTTATTCTTTCCTTATTTGCACCATTTTAATGGGATTTTTCTATTAATCTTCGACAAGCCATGAAATTTTATGTTTTCACCATGACCAACCCATGAAATTTACCAACTTTGCCCATGATTCATACCAGGTCATAGTTATAATGTCTGCTGTGCATTTTAGCTAAATAAGCATTGAAACTTCTCCCTTTGGACAGAATGAAAAATCTGCCTATAATTAAAGCAGGAATTGTTAACTACAAGCAGTTAAAGTTTACAGCATTGTTTGACAGTTGCAAAGATAAGCCAGTAAAAAGTCTGAGATGCTGTGTCTACCTGTACTTCCCACACATTTGAACAATAGTGTGATATCTCTTAGCATCATAAAATCAATCTCAGATTAGGTAATGAAATATGCACCAGCCTTTTCCCAGAACCTTTGACAAATCACACACAATCCTAAATCTTCATAAATCATGATTAAAGACAAGTATATCATCACCAACGCATATATCTTCCCAAGCCTGACCCAGAGACTAATGAGAAAAGGCCTAGACTATCTCATCTGATTAATTAATTCAAAATGTCTGCTGTTATTCAAATGTGAGGCTGGTATTATTTGAATAACACTTGACAGCAGTGCCTGAAGATATCATTTCTGATTTGTGAAGCCGCTGCTGCATAACTGATGATAGTTTATGAAAATGTTCCAATGAAGCTGCTTTTCTTGGTACAACTGTGAAAGATTTGCCAAAGACGTGGTTCTTTTTTTTTTTTTTTTTTTTTTGTCAGTAGTTGATGTTGCTAATGTTGTCAAATATTTCCAAAATACATAGTCTCTGGAGTCTTTTTTCCTTAAATATTACCACAATAGCAGCTCTTCCACCTACCAAGTTTGATTTGCCTGAACACAAAATTGCTTCACAGAAGCCCTCTCTCCTTTTTAAGGATCTCAACAGTACCTTCCCAGGATTTACTGAGTCCCTCCAACTAGCTTTTTTTTTTTTTTTTTTTTTAACTAAAAGGATTTTAACACTGTATTAGACCTAATATGAGCACCTAAGTTTGGGAGAGATTTTTTTCCCTTACTAAACAGTATTCCTTCTTTATAGAATGTTAGAAGGAAGATCAGAAAACACCTTAAGGTAATATAGTAAGTTTTTCTTCATTGAAAAGAAAAAAATTAATACTTTTAAAAGCCTAAACACTGTTTTGCCCTTCAAAAAAAAAAATTACAGCTCTCTTGTCAAAATATAATTTATGGGGCTAAGAGAACCGCAAAACCAACATTATTTTTGTTCGGATCCACTTTTTACTTTGGAGATCTTTCAATAGTTCATACTACACATGGCAATATCTGGGCATATCACTGGCAGATTCTCCAATCTACAGGCCTAGGGTTATTTCTGAACTCAAATTCTCCTTCTCTACTAAAGAGAAAAAAAGACTTCTCAGAAATATGTTAAATACCTTGCAATGTTCATTTCCCTACATTTCAAGTTTCTTCTTCCCTGACACTTAAAATCCACTTGCTCCTAGAAGCCTTCTCCATTAACAAGTCCCCTCCATTTCCTCTTCTATACATTCCATCTTTCAATACTGTGAAAACAACATTAATGCTTAACCTATGTGATGGCAATAAGCACAAATTACACCAATTTGATTAAACAGGCCACTTCTGCTTTTAAAAACACATTTAGTTAAATATTAAAGCTGAACAAAACCTCGGAAATCACCTAGCCCAACTCTCATAATTTGTAAATAATCACTCTGTGCCTTGCTCAGGAACCCCAGGAAGCTTAGGCTAGATCTGTCTGGAAAATTGTGACTCAACCAATGTGCATCTATTGGCCTGTCCTTTTTGCTTTTATGTGTGCAGTCAAGACTGAATATAGGGTCCACTTTCTAAGGGCAAAAACTGTCTTACCTTTGAAGAATATTCAACAGAACATCATGCTTGTATAGGCACTTAATAAATCCTCCCAGAGGACCATGATAATGACTTAAGGATGTATTCTGCCGCCTTCAGGAGTAGCAAACTAAAAACCTCTTTCTTTTCAGATAATGTTTCCATACAGATATTTTAAGTGAAGATAAAATAATGGACTTGGGGCAAGTTATATTTTATCTGTGGTTCACTTTACATAGACTTGCAATTCTCAAAAGGTGGCCTGTGAACCCCTGCGATTTCCTGAGAGCCTCTCAGGGGTCCACAAATTCAAAATTATTTTTACAATACTAAGAGATTATTGTCCTTTTTCACTGTGTTGACATTTGCGCTGATGCAAGGCAGTGGAACCAAACTGTACTAGCAGTCATTGTATGCTTCATCACCAGGCACTGAAGCTTAAAAAAAAAGTCAGTTTCACTTCAGAATGTCCTTGATGAAACAGTAAAAATTGTCAATTTAATTACACTTTGAGTACATATCTTTTTAATATTGTGTGTGATAAAATAGAAATTATACAGAAAGCACTTCTGCTGCTTACTAAGTATGAAGAAAAGCACTTGTACAATTGAGCTGCAAGCTGAACCAGCAGCTTAAAAAAAAAAAAAAAAGACGGACAAACTATCGTTATTTCAACTTAGATATGCGGCAGACATTTTTTGGAAAATGAACTAAGTAAAACTGCTACCTCAAGGAAAACAACTACAGTTTTGGTGCCAATGACAAAATTCAAGCTTTGGTGAAAAAATTAGAATTTTGAAGCATTTGTGTCACCACTGTGTGACACCTTCCGAGTACTTAAAAACTTTTCTGATGAGTTTGGTGGTAATATTAACAAATGTAATTTTTTGATCTTGTGTAGTGAAATGTGTTTAACATTTAAGTGGAAGATATGTGTAACTCAGTGAACCAGTATTTTCCAAATGACCAAGATATGTTTCAAAACCATGCACGGGTAGAAGAACCATTCAAAGTACAAAGTAGACCAAAACATTTTAGCAAAACAGAGTAGAAAAGTTTACTGATGGGCTTCCCTGGTGGCGCAGTGGTTGAGAGTCCGCCTGCCGATGCAGGGGACACAGGTTCGTGCCCCGGTCCGGGAAGATCCCACATGCTGCGGAGCGGCTGGGCCCGTGAGCCATGGCCGCTGAGCCTGCGCGTCCGGAGCCTGTGCTCCGCAACGGGAGAGGCCACAACAGTGAGAGGCCCGCGTACCACAAAAAAAAAAAAAAAAAAAGTTTACTGATATGTCTTCAGATTCCACATTTGAACTAACCTTTAAGAAACTAACACTTGTCTATTTTTAACACTATTTCTGCTATGACTACCATTTGCTGAATGTGTATTAAGTATATTAATAGTATACTAAAAAAAAAAAAGGAACTGCCACTTGTCAAGTTTTGGTGTACTATCTGAAAGAATATCCACAATGATCTGAATAGGCTAGTAAAATACTCTTCCCTTTTCCAATTATCTGTGTGAGGTCAGATACTTCTTCATATACATCAACCATGACAACAGACTGAATCAGAAGCAGATACGAGAATCCAGTTATCTTCTATTAAGCCTGACATTAAAGAGATTTACAAAAATGTAAAATAATATCATTCTTCTCACCATTTTGTTTTGTTTTAGAAAATGCTATTTAGGATAACATGAAAAGAGTTGATAATTATAAAATGCTATTTAACCATATGATATCACTTATATGGGGAATCTAAAATATGACACAAATCAACTTATTTACAAAGCAGAAACATACTCAGCAGACATAGAAAACAAACTTATGGTTACCAAAGGAGAAAGGGGGTGGGAGAGGGATAAAATAGGATTCTGGGATTAGCAGTTACAAACTACTACATACAAAATAGATAAACAGGGCTTCCCTGGTGGCGCAGAGGTTGAGAGTCCGCCTGCCGATGCAGGGGACGCGGGTTCGTGCCCCGGTCTGGGAGGATCCCACGTGCCGCGGAGCGGCTGGGCCCGTGAGCTATGGCCGCTGAGCCTGCGCGTCCGGAGCCTGTGCTCCGCAACGGGAAAGGCCACAACAGTGAGAGGCCCACATACCACAAAAAAAAAAAAAAAAAAAAAAAAAAAGATAAACAACAAGGTCCTACTGTATAGCACAGGGAACTGTATTAAATATCCTGTAATAAACCATAATGAAAAAGAATATGTATATATACGTTTAACTGAATCACTTTGCTGTGCACCAGAAACTAATGCTACATTGTAAATCAAACATACTTCAATAAAATTTTTAAATGCTATTTATGTTGACATGTAACAAGTTTATGATTTGTATATTAATTTAATATTTTTTAATTTTATTTCAACTTCTAATATATAGACAGACATTAAACCCAATAAACAAAAATTCTGTTAAGAGTATAAGGAGGTCCCGAGATCAAAAAGTTTGAGAATCATTGCTCCTAGAAGCCTTCTCCATTAACAAGTCCCCTCCATTTCCTCTTCTATACATTCCATCTTTCTATACTGTGAAAACAACATTAATGCTTAACCTATGTGATGGCAATAAGCACAAATTATACCAATTTGATTAAACAGGCCACTTCTGCTTTTAAAAACACATTTAGTTAAATATTAAAGCTGAACGAGACCTCGGAAATCACTTAGTCCCACTCTCATAATTTGTAAATAATCACTCTGTGCCTTGCTCAGGAACCCCAGGAGCAAGTACACAAGACCCTAAGATATTTTCTTCAGAAGTCTTCATATAGGAAAGTTTAACATATTAAATGCAGTTTCCTACTCAAGATCATCTACTTTATTTATTACAAGAATTGTACGTATTTTAGAAAAATTCCAGCATGTGGCAAAACTTGAATCCCTATAAAGCACCAGGGAGCAAAAGAGTTGCCAATAAGACAAATTCCCTGTCCTACAAGGAGCTTATCCTACACCTAGATTGTAAACCAATACAAGACAACATATACTAATTGCCAAACAAGTCCTTCAACAACTCGCATCAGATTTCCTTCTTCTCCTTTTTTCTTCCCTGTCCTTTTTTTTCTAGGTCTACCAGCACCTGTATCTCACTGCTAGCTGGCTTTCCCCTTTCATGCAATTATTTTCTTCCATTTTCCTGATTCTTTCCCTTGAATACAGCCAAACATTCACTAGACTCAGAAATCACTGATACTCTGAGTAGTTTGTAGAACTAGTGGTAAGAAAGTAAATCCATTAGGCTTCCAAGAAGAAAGTGGTCTGAAGTTACAAATCAGGACACAATATGGTTTTAAAAAAAATCTACCTCTACAAAAGTGGTTCTTAAACTTAAGGCCATGGTCTCCATGAAGGGTCCATGAACAATTTTCAAGGTGTCTATAAACTCCTTGGACATGTATTCCAACTTCTATGAGTACATGCATTTTTCTAGGAAGTGGGCAGTGGATCCATTGCTTTCATCATATTCACAAAGGAAGCTATAACCAAAAAAGATTAAAAATTCCCTGCTCTACAGCTTTCTGGAGTACCACACGTGTAGATACTTGTGAAAGGCGATTATGAACTGACTTACTATTAGATGGAAGGAATTACAGATATTTTAATCATATGACTTTTTAAGAATAAGGACAAAATAGGAATAAAATTTTCATCAATCAAATAGTCGTAGGTCTTCCATGTCTTAATGATTTTCATGAAACAAAATATTTGGCAATTAGTTTATTACTAACAAATGAGATTTAGACATATACCTCAGCTACAGAGCTACTATCTAACTCAAGATTTCACCAAATTCACTGGTCACTTGAAATGGTCTTTTGGTAGAAATGAGAAAATCCATAACAAAATTACTTCCAAGGGCCTTTCATTTCAAATATTTAGGGTTTTGTTCTTTAACTGTTCCAAATTGCTCTAAGAGTTACAGTCAACAAAGCAAATGAATATCAAATATGATTTCCCAGGTTTTTCCACCTGATGAGCAGCAGCAGATCAGTGGCTGGTTCAAAATAGGAAGTAAATAGCTCAACAATGACTAGTGCAGATAAGTTATGGAATTAAAACTAAGTCCAAAAGGACAAAAAACTATCACAATTAAGTCAATGATACCTTACTATATTGTGTTCCCCCATCATGCTAAATTTAAAACTAGCACTCGATTTCAATAACTCATATTCATAGTACTTTTTTTATTTAACTAATCTTAAGTTAATCTTTGTACTAGTCAAATACATGGGACCAATCTGTCACCTTTGAAGATAATTATTTAATTTACCATTAACTTAAACAAGGATCTCTGTACCTTATAGATAGAAAACTCAGTTATGAAACTGTACAGTCTAAAATGAATATAAATCAATCATTATGACAGAAGAACTTATTTGAGAGTCAAAATGAACAAAATATTCTGTGTCAGCAAAATGTCTCTTGTCAAAATCTACTCTTAGATTTCACTGTAATGTACTAAAGTAAATGTCCTTCCCAACTCTATAGAAGAACAAGTCTTAAATCATCTTAATTCAAAACTACTTATTTGGAAACACACAAATATATCCTAGCCATGAAATAGATTATGTATTATCATAACTAACTTTAAAGTAAAAACTTCAAAGGTGAATATTCAACTCCAAGCATGTTAACAAGAGTTTCACCACAGATTTTTCTCTTTTTAGCATTAACATTATTATTAATTATAATAATGGGAGAAGTAAAACATATAAATAACTTTTTTTTTTTTTGGCGGTACGCGGGCCTCTCACTGTTGTGTCCTCTCCCGTTGCGGAGCACAGGCTCCGGACGCGCAGGCTCAGCGGCCATGGCTCACGGGCCCAGCCACGTGACCCCTGCATCGGCAGGTGGACTCTCAACCACTGCCCCACCAGGGAAGCCCCTATAAATAACTTTTACATATAATTTGCATATAAATTACTTAAGATCCAGGTAAGCAGCTGTGACAGTTTTCTTATATTGTATATAGCTGTTACGGTTAAGATAAATTTCTATATAAAGGAGTAGAAGAATGCAATATCACATTTAATATATTCAGCAGATAGACACCAGATAATGTGTGGAGAAGGCATATACTTATTTAATTAAAAATAAGTTACTGAGCATGTTCTGTGTGAAAAGAGAGAAAAAAAAAGACCAGACAGACCTGCCCTCTAGGAGCTTACTGTCTCCTAGAGAATGGAAACTAAACGAAAAATACCGTCCTTCCATTCCTAAATTAATCTTTGTAGCATACCACCATCAGTACTAACTTAGCCCAATTCTACCCAATGATGAACTTTAAAGACACTGAAAACATTAAGATTTTCAAATTATAATAAGAATAAGCCCTTCTCAGTGAAGATAAGTAAAATCTCCCATTATTTTCCCCATTAGGTCAGAATTTAATACTCCTTCCTACATCTAAAGAATCTTACAACCTAGATAGATCGTTCTCTTTTTCTCATAGCTTGTTACCTCAATCATCTCTAGATTTATGACTCTGTACAACCCACATGTATTACTTGGAAGTTTAAAAGTGAATAAAGAAACAAAAAAAAGTAGGATAATTAGGAATGACAGCACTGGTCCCAAGTTTTAAAGACTAAACATATTTTTCAGTTGTCTAAGAATATGCCTCTAAAAGATTTGTAATAACACACTAACAATAAAAATTCTTAAATGTAAGAATAAAACCTGATATTATTTGTACCTATTTCCCTTCAGTTTGTTTCCTGCCCTTAAATAATGTGTGATCTCATTTCTCCAGTGACCATACTATACTATCGAATATCAGGGAGTGTGTGGTGTTTTAAATTTTATAAGAATTTCTTTAAAATACAAACAACTTTAAATGATGCCATTCATGAGAACTTGTGATCAGGTTCAATGTCTATAAATAATGTTTCTGGAGCCTCCATAAAAAATGTAATTATAGGATTTTCAATTTAGAAATAAGGCTGTTTTATTTTATTTTATTGATTGGATTTTTAGAGTTAAAAACTCTGTGGCCTTCACAGTAACTGTCAAGGATCCCAAATCTAGGAAACTAGGGAGGGGTATCTAGAACTACCAGTGCAAAGAGAGAAACAGTGATTTTTCTGAATTTCTTTTTGAACTATAATTATATCCTAATGTACAGAGTTCTAAAACAAAATATAAAAACAGGCCTAAGTCTACTGTAACTGTCCCTGAAAAACAAACCTCTGCAAATAATCAGCAAAGGCAGCTCGAAGCAATGATCTAAAACTCTAATATCCTAAGGTTCCAAGAATCATTTCAGATCTTAAAAGCTTTACCTATGAAAAATGTACATTGTATTTCTAACCAAAAACTGAAACTTTTTGCAAATCAATATTTTTCTTATAGCATGTAGTTTCCCCCAAAAGGCGATAAACTCTTTATTCTTGTTTTGTGCCTTAAGACATAATCTGCTTTTATCCTTTAGCAAAATATGAACCAGCTACTAGGCTGACAATGCCAAGAACCATGACAAAATGGATTATTAATGAGAAACTGAACTCCAGAACTCTATTAATTTATGTCTTCCTGTCGGATCCAAAAGATATATCAGCCTTCTCACTCAAAAGAAAAAAATGCCAACACTGTACTTTGTTTTAAAGTTCTCCACAGATGAAGAATTCATTATCCAAAGTACAGTTCTGTTATTTCAGGCTTTCTTGTAGAATAAAGAATCTTTATCAAATGGCTAAGAAAGCTGCTGACAAGTGCAAGTACCTTGCAAAATATATTTACGTCAAACATTCACTGAGAGAAACCGGACGAGGGGCAGAAAAAAGGTGAAAGCCCCGGCAACATTCCTGTCCCCATCCTGTCCTAGCGGTCTTTAGAAAACTAAGCCCTTTTGATTCCAGTTACAAAATGGTAAGCAGCATTAATACAACTGCATGTTTGTGGGCTTTTTTAATTCCTAATTACACTAATTATTCTGACATGAAGGAAAATGATCTAACATGTGAAGAGAAGAATGTGTGATTTCTTTATGCATAATCAACAATGTTTAAGTGACATAAAATATCCTTTTAAGCTTTCATAAAAAAAATCTAATCTATGCTTATCATAATATTTATGGAATAAAAAAACCAGAGAGGAAAAACTGCTATCATGTACTCTGTGTGACCTCTGCTTTCTACAGAGAATGAAAACAGCCTTTTGCTTTTCAATCCCCATCAAAGTGGAGTAAAAGGAGGGACAGCGTTCCCGTGCTCACTGCCATTAATCATTGCTTTCTTCAAGCAAGTGCGTATTAATTTCTGTCATCCCAAACATCAACGAGTATTGTTACAGCACCGTTCACTCCTCATTCACCACCAGTTGTTACCAGTTTCCCTACACTGAGCAGAGACAGGGTGAATCGTGTGGATTTCAGTGTTAGAGGCCTTTATCCCTGGGGTGCTGACACCAATTAAGCCATTTCAAGAAGAAATGAGAACAGGCCCAACCCTTCCATGTAACAAGAGCTTGCACCTAGCTTTGGCAGGTTGCCATTTTCTCTGGCTTCACACTATAGAAATACTCTTCTCCACCTCCTTTTGAATGATTCAGGCTGTTTACATGTAATCCGTAACAATATCTTTTTGTTCATTTCTTCAAGTTCAAACTTAGCACCCAACATAACCTAGCACAAAAGACATGGATAATCTAGGTGGTAAACTAGAAAGATGAATGCTATTATCTACAGAATCATTAAATTCAAGTTAGGAAATAAAAGCATATATTCCCTTTAATCCTGTGACAAATTTTTAAGGCATTTCAAACAAAAATTAGAGAGACTGTGGAAGCTACTGCTTTTCTCAAACTGGCTTAATTGAAGATAAAACATTTTATTCCATTCGCTCAATTTTAACACTGCATTTGCTGAGCGAATTCATATACACAGGAATATAAACCAGATACTTCTAGTATTAATGGCGAAGTTTGTGTCCAGTTTAAAGAAGCTCATTATCACACCGTACTGATATTTGCTTTCTTTCAGAGTCCTTAGGCACTGAAGGCCATGCTTTGTAGAAGGTTACCTCCAAGCCCAAAAAAAAATCTGCTCAAGTGAATTTAATTAATATCATTTTGCATCACTAAATAAATATAGAGATCCATCAAACTCTTTCACAATATTGTTGATTTTTTTGACCGCTTTAGATCTAATCATTCTCCTTGTTTTAGACATTTACATCTGCTTTTAAGTTTTTATGGTTGCCTGTTGGCAGGCTGCAAAGTGGAGCTGTCGATGCTACTGCAGAATAATGCAAGGTTTGTTATGAATTAAATATTAGAAACCTTAACACAGCGGCCAATAAGAATTATTTGCCTTATTAAAGCAGCAGAAGACGCTGATTAAATTTTCATTGCATTGCAGTCTTTTTCCCATTTCTGCTTTCAATTCATCATTCTAATGTATGAAAGGCTCACCGAATAATGGCAGGGGGACTTAATTTCTAGAATGCAAATATAGCAAAGAAAATACCATAAATACCCTCCCAGAAAACATTAAACAGTCAGTTCTAATTAAGTGAATACTAACTAAGTAAATATTCTCTTAAAGGGAAAAAAATAATTCAAACGGCAAGAATTCAAGAAGGAAAGCACAATTACCTATATTACAAATATATATAAAAAGACATTGTGAGACATCTGTATTTTTTTGGAAACTGCACTTCGTAAAATCAGTTAACTCCTTTGCAGGTCTTGGAGCACTCTAAAAAAAGAGCATACAGTTATAGTTGTACTCAGCTTTGCATAGTTTCTCAAATTTTACTAATTTTTACAAGAAAAAAAATGACAAGGGTAATAAAACAAAGTGTGTAAAGTAGCGTTCAGCCAGAATGGCAACTAGCATTTCTGAATTCCTACATTATGTTTTAAATTTACAATGTTTAGTGTTTCAAATATACTTAGGGAATAAAATGCCCCTGCAAAAATACTGTATTCGTATGTCCTATACTGAAGGTTGTTCATGTTTCTGCCTTAATGTGAGGAAGAAAATGAACTTCAAGTATCCATTTCCCCTGGAGAAAATCTCTTCCTTGAAACTCTGCAACTAATGAAATGGGGATCTATAAATAGCAGCATCATTACCATGAGAGCCTCTGCAAGGTACCAGTCTCTGCAGCTGACCCTCTTTATACTAATAACTACCAGACTTCAGTCTCATTCCTCTATAGGGTGATCAATATTGGGACAGTTAAAAATGTGATGGAAATTTAACCCACAGAAATGGTATTTACTTATCAAGTCTCCTAAAAACATGCAATGCTGCCTATACTTATTACCTTT
>NC_136919.1:10025491-10120491 GCF_949752795.1 Hyperoodon ampullatus
TGCCACTCAGTGTCACTTTGGACCTGACCACATTTTTTTAAGCTCAGGTTTTGCCATCCTCTTTGAATCATCAATTTCCACTACTTTCCTGGCCCAAGCTGAGAGATCCTGCCGCCACCTCTGAAGCAAGGAGAGCCCCGGCTGCCACTCACTCCAGGGCCACAGGCAAATTACTTAACCTCTGAGTGTCAGTTTCCTCATCCACAAACTGTGAATTAAAATGCATACCTTGGAGGTTGCTGCAAATTTAAGAAACATTATGTCATCTGCATTATATGAATTTTTTCTCAAAAAGAGTATACTAATTTTTAAATCTCCAAGTGTGAATTTTTAACTTTTTTTTAATGCATGAAAAGCACCTAGCACAATGCCTGGCACACAGATGGTACTGTGTGAATGGTAGTAGTTTTTATTGCTATCATTATTAAATGAATGAAATCTTCTGAAAGGGAGAGCCTTGTCTTTCCAGGTTGCTACATCAAAACTCAGCAAATTATAACTGCTTAAGGAGGAATAGGTTGAGAATTTCTATGGCTTAGCCATAAATTCTAACATTTAAAATTGAAAGGGAAAACTTTATGAGAACAACTTATCCTTCTTCTCACATTACAATGGTTGACAGCTACTTTTTTTAATTGGTAAAATGTTCATATTTCTGTAATAATTCACTCACTGTATAGCAGTCAATTAAGTACAAACTGTAAACTCCCAATTTTCGAGTTGAAGCATACACATTGATTATAGTTTGGTTCTAGAAAGCACTATTAGATATCCAGCCAATACTTTGTAAATTAGAAATTTTAAAGTGACATCATAATCATGGTAATTAAAAAATAATGATAATTGGTCAAAAAAGGAATTAATTGGTTTAATGTTAGAAAGTATAACATTATTAGACTGATTATACTGAAAGGAAGAAATAGTTTCTTTATTAAACACAAAAATGTCATAAATTCAGGTAAATCAAAATTAGTTCATATAACACATTGATGGAATATAACTTATGTTTCTAGAGTCCATCACTTCATTTTCTCGCATTCCGTTTCTGTACTTGGTCAGAGTCAAAAGGTCAGGAACCACGAAGGCAGTAAGTTCCTAAGGATATCCTCACTATCACATCACTGCTCTAACAAGTGGTGAGCAGGAGGAAATTCAGACAAGTCAAGCACCCACACCCCATACACAGTTAAAAGAATTTCATTTTTTTCCTCTACTGATTCCAAAGAAGAAGTATGACAAGAAAAACTGGAGGGTTCTCACTTATTTGAATAACAAGTGAAAATCTAAAAATACCTTCACTGTATGTTATTACCAACTATATCAGTGGGTTTTATAGTGACAGCCCTGTGCTATAATTTCTGAGAAAACCTCAACATAAAGCTCCATAAACCCAACCATTCCTGTAATGTATCGCCTTATCTAGCACACAATCATTTCAAACACAACTTTTCATGTTAGTATAATTTGTTCAAAAATGGTAATAAATACATCCTTGAAGCCAGAGAAATCATTGCACAATCTATTGTAACTTGTTCTTACCAGTACTGACAGTTAATCCTCGACCCAAGATCCAGTGTAGAATATTCCAATAACACTTGGTTTAATTAAAGATATTCATTATACACATACCTTTTAATGGACCAACACTCCCAATCAACATTATAAATAATCTGGGCCAACTGCAGAGTAATGTCTGTGAACAATTATCACAAAACTAAAACATGGATGGCTGTCAGTCGGTGGCAGAGTTCTTGCTTTCATAATAAATATAAAATCAATTTCCTGTTCTAGTTCCTATTCCAAGTTGAAAATGATATATCTGACTATGAATTCCAACTACCTTCATCCTTAGGGGTTTTTTAGGGTTTTTTTTTTTTTTTTTGGTTTTTTTTTTTTTAAAGAAGAGAGGAGAAAAGAAAGAAACTTAAGAGACCACCTAAGTCAATTCTTCTTCATTTGAGGGCACTTGGATAGTAAAGGTTTCTACATAATGTGCACATATGAGCTTGCCATTTCACATATATATATATTTTTTAAATGCTGTGATTTCCCCCATCAAATGCCACTCAAGTATTTCAAAAGTCCCTCCCATAATTCCACTATAAATTCCTATTTACAAAGGCTCAGTACATCTGAAAGCTAGTAGTAACCTTTCATTTAAAAAATAATAATATGCAGTTTCAAAAGCTTTTTGTTCCCATTTCAATCAAAAGTAACTTCAGGGCTTCCCTGGTGGTGCAGTGGTTGGAGTCCGCCTGCCGATGCAGGGGACACGGGTTCGTGCCCCGGTCCGGGAGGATCCCACATGCCGCGGAGCGGCTGGGCCCGTGAGCCGTGGCCGCTGAGCCTGCGCGTCCGGAGCCTGTGCTCCGCACAACGGGAGAGGCCGCAACGGTGAGAGGCCCGCGTACCGCAAGAATAAAAAAAAAAAAAAAAAAAGGAAAAATAACTTCATATGTTTCAAATGAAATTTTGCAAGTAATCAGAGACTAATGAAGACTCATTGATTTAACTAGTTAAGGGAGTCTGAGAAGGGAATGAGAATTTAAAGCAACCAAGTATTTCATTTAGAAGAGCAGCTAATGTGTAGGTACAGTAAGTCCTCTTCACTAAGAAATGCAATCAGGACTCTTGTCTCAGGAGAGACTCATCCCCCTCTCTGTGTGCACATTCCTGACTCCCACTAACATTAACAAGCACCATACATGCACTCGGAGGAGATGCCAGCCTTGGTAGTATGTATGCATGGCAGCTGTGGTGACTAAATAATCCATACGGCTCTGAAGAGAAGTTACGGTTTGTTGGGTCTAGAGGCACAGCTACAGTGGTGGAATTCAGACGCTAGAAGCAAGCCTCAATCTGAATGCTTGATCCAAACCCTCTTCTGTCTAACCATATCTCAGATTGTAGTTAAGCCTGGGTTTGGAAATTCTATCCCTAGCATCGTTTATATAGGTAGAAGTTCCATATTTGAGGAAACCTTAATTTTTTCACAGGCCCAGAGTTCTGTCCTCCTCCCCATCCACCACTCCTATCCCAGCATTCACTCATCCATTTCCCCACAATATATAGGAAATCACATAGTAGTTTTATAGAGAGAAAATCAAAGGCCTGGCTTAAACCGCAAAAGCAAAATCAGAATCAAGTATGAAACTCCATCTTCAACACGAAAATTATATAGTAATCTTAACACAAGAGATATATGCTGAAATGTAAATTCCACAGGTTGTGTAAAGGGCAGAATTTAACCATTAATTCTAATTCTTCCCTGCAATTAGAATTAGGTACTTAAGTCAGAGTCTTAATGCTCATTTAATATAGTTTCCTGAAGCCCAATTCAACAACTTCTTCATCCTTTCCAATGAAGAAAATATTCTTATGAAGTTCAGTTTATAGTGAAGACATGGGTGCATAAGCACACATACAAGTTTACACTTCTGAAAAGTGATAACAGTCCACTAGCCATTTTACTGAAATTGGGCTTTAGAAAAAAAAGACTAGATGACACAAAATTCTTAATATACTTTCATATATAGAGAACACAATGAAAACTTCTTATTTGTTATCTCCAGTCAGGTCAGTTAACATTCAGAAACATTCTTTAATATTACATATAAATAATCATGGGGGGGGGGGAAATCCACCAATGTTCTAGAAGCTTCTGGAGACCTTTCAATCAATTTTATTTATATGCAAAACCAAGAGAAACTTAAAAAAAAAACACACACACACACAAAGCTCCTCCTGATGCTAAAGCTCTCAATTTACTGACAGGCAAATGGCTTCATGCTGCCACTTAATCTCATTTCTTGCATAATGCCCTCTAATTAGCATATCAAAGTGAATTAATACTTCTAGGGCATTAGCAATGGGGAAATCTGCTCCAGGCTCACAATAGCAGTTAAGAGAGAGCCAAGAAATCCTCAAAAACACCACAAACCACTTTGCATTGCAAAACTGTTCAATTTATTTATCCTCTCTCTCTAAACACTTTTACCGCACACTGTTTTACTACTGTTCACCAAACAAAATGATAATTGCCAAAGTTACCAGCATCTGTAATGCCTGTTTAGAATCTTAATTTAGATTATGTTGCAGATAATTTCTATATGCAACCATTTGTTCTATTATAAATGTTAATACAGAAACAGAGGAAATGTTGACATTCTCAATTAGTTAATTTGAATTTGAAATAAAATTTTATGGGATTTTTAAATTTATTAATTTTTTAATGTAAAAAGCCACCTGCTGGACTGTGATGCATAAGAAATATGTTTTGAAAACTGATGTATCACATAAAACAAAACAAAAAAAAAATCATTTTGCCATAACATATGTTGAGTCTCCCAAATAATGGTTTAAACATTGTGAGGAATCATCGGCATTAAAAGGATACATTGTATACCAAGTTCTCGTTAATATGATCACACAAAAAGGGTTATTGTTCAAAACAGCTTAACATTTGTAAAGCACTTAAATTGAAGAAAACAAGTACAAAACTTTTAACAATGATTTTTATCCATAATTACTTTTAACTGTTTTCAGTCCAAATGAGTTACTATCACGTAGATATAGTCAGTTAAAAAAAAAAAAATGCTATGCCAATTCAACTTAACACATCCTATCACACCAATTTTTTTTACTAGACATACACTCAAATTTAGTACCAAAGCAAACTACTGTTACTATCAAAAACTACAAACATCTTATATTTATGGAATATGTCTATTTTAAAAATAACAATAAAGAAGAGATTCTGGTTACTATTCTGCCTGCAAAGGGGGTAATTAGAATCAAGTGTTGAAGATTAATGAAATTTATTTTCAAATATGTTCTGTGTCTAAAGGTATAAAAAGATGGGTTTTTTTCCAGAGGCTCATTCAAGCATTTCCTGCTAATTTATTTGCTAAATATAACACTATCACATAGCTGTGATAGCAATTTGTGCGTTTGATTAACTTCTATAACTTTGTAAAAAATCTTTTAGCCAGATCTAAAAAACTTGGACCAATTCACACTACATAGTGATATAAATTAATTACTCTCTTCATAGGTAAAGACTCAAATGGCCTACTGAAGTAGAGCAAATGCTTGAAAAGGTCAACACGGGAGGGGGGTGTGCAAGCTTTGTTAGTCAGTTACTACCTAAATCATGCTGATCACACTGATAAATGGCTAAAACACAAGCCTGCTGAGAAAACAAATAAAACATAATTCTCATAGTGTCAATATTGAAGTAATAAATACCTAAAGTTGTTCATGTGTACATAAATAGAGGAAAAAATAGTCTAAAAATCCTTATTTAACTTGATGTGTTTGGTGCTGATGTGTTAAGTATTTATTCTGAATAGATACCTCAATGGTATGAGTACAAAATAAAGCATGACCGATTTAGGGTGTGGTTCATGAAATGTGGTTTTCATTCTTCATAGCCGCACTTCATGGAACTTCATCCTACACAATGCCACCATAAACTATCAAAATATACATAATCCAAATAAAACATTAAAGTTAAGTGTCTTGGAAGTAGCCATTTACAAAATTTGTAAACAGAAATCTAAAAGTACAAGCAAAATTAATTAAAAGGAAAAGGATCCTAACATGAAAGATATACACAGATACATTTTATGAAAGCCAGTGAACCAATGTGTTCTTTGAGGCAAGGCAAGGCTTCCTTTGCCACTGTATTAATATACTTTTGATTCAGAATAAAATTATGTAAATTAGTGTAATAAAATAACATAGTAAAGTCCCAAATAAAAACCAGAACTACACAAATCTATAATAAAATGAAGTCCACTAAAACTGAGGCATGAAAGAATTACTTGCACAGATCAAGTTAGTATTGACAATAGGGTTCAATATCCTTTTACTGGGGGAAAAAAAAAAGGGTTGGAAGACAGGTCCATACTTAAAGATAATACCTGCTTGATACTTTAGATCATGAAGTTCCAAACCAGTAGAGAAGTAAGATTTTTTTTTCTAAGTTGTCTATGAACGTATTACATGTATTGTCTTCTAAGGATGGGAGAGGAAGAGTAAAGAAAGTTAGAAAAACATCACTCTTTTACATCCTCCCTCAAAACTTCCTTAAAAAGCTCCAGTAAGTTAAACAAATCTATAAAAATAGAAAATAAAAAATATTCTTAAATTGCTCTGAGGAAAAATTTGTAATAAAGCAATACAATTTATGACATTTCCAAGATAAACTAACTTTGTATTTTTTCCTGTTTTAGCATTTAATATTTCCAATGTAAACAAGCCATAATGTCTAAAACTGATATGAAATTTACAACATTAAAGGTCCGCTAAAATTTGCTTCAAAATAATTTTGAAAGGGTGGGAGTTACAGAGAACACAAGATTGGCCAAGTGTTGCTAACTGCTGGAGGTGGGCAATGAGTTCATGGAGATTCAAGTTTCTCTTCTCTATGTATATTTTACATTTGAAGTTGTTCATAATAGAAAGTTTTTTAAAACTAGACAATAAGTTCACAAAAACACAAAAATGAATCATGTATGGAACAGTGCATTTGTTTTTAAAACTTTGCAACAAATAATGATAACTATATTGGAAGTATCTCAAGAGCAACTTAAAAGAATGTATGTAACATATATAATAACATTTAGACTCACATGTAACAGTTTTCACCTTTCTTGTTAAATTTTCACTTGATGGAATATTTGGGTTTTATACACTGGGAATTGAAGAATTACATGGCACTGAAGAAGAAAAATGAACAAATTTTTATATTGAAGCATTAAAATAAAAGAAAACAGACCAGAAAAAGAAGACACCATGAGTCTCTAAACCTTTAGAGTCAGAATTAAATAGAGAGGTGTTGACTGAGAGTACTTGCCTTACCCCTCTGAAAGCTAGTCACACTTACAGCAGTAAAGATAAAAGGTTTAATCGTATATATCATATTCTAAATGCATATGAAAACTCACAAGCTACCTTCTTGATCCAGCTTTGATATGTAAAATCCTTATGACTCTTTCTAGGGAGGGTTCCTTTCAAAGGAAAGCATTTTTAATAGTAATTTCTTTCTTCTCCTTAAACATAAAAAATACTTCAACCAGCCCAACCAGGCAAGCAGGCCTTTCTCTTCCCCTGCGGACACCTCCTGCAGTAGAGAAGTTCATTAAGTTTTATGATCTTCCCAAGTCAGTCCTGCTTATAAGCCTCACAAAGGCCACAAATCTGGCAAACCATCATGTATGCCATTAGACATTACTAGTAAATGAATGCTATTTAGGGTTTGTGGTGGCAATAAATCAGAGTTTGGTTGGCAGCTATCAATGTGGAGTATTTTAACCTACCGTTTAGAAAGGAAAAGGCTATGTTGATTTTTTTTTAATACACAACATTTTTTTAACAATATGACTCAGATTATATACTGTTGAACTTTCATTTTAAATTTTTTTAAATAATTTTTTTCTCAAAAAGAGCCATTTCCTTCATTCAAACTCTCATAATTAAGGGCTTTGGAAAGAAGACAGATTTATGAGGATGGAATCCTCTCACAAAGTACTTCAACAATCAAGATTAAGGTGGCCAGAAAGATGTAAGGGAATGCCCCCAAAGAAGTATGTAGACGAGACCTCATAGCATCACGGATATTTAATGAGACATAAGATGGTAAAATATGGCTAAAAAAAAAGAGAGAGAGAAAGAAATCTTAACATATCAACAATTACCTCACTGGTTGCTTACTTAGTTTAAAATGGACAAATATCTTGTTTTAAAGCCTGTAACTTTCAGGTGCTTATTGCATAAATGCATAAATACCAAAATTCAACAATGACAGATATTTCTGCCCCCAAATAACTGTATGATAAATTTTATGAAAGAACACATTTTCAAGAAAAAGCAAGCATCTCGTAGTATACTTTTCCTACCTCTGAACAAGAAACAAATATAATTGTGGTAGATTACTCATTTATATGTCAGAAGGGAAAAATACCTTTTCGTATTTGGTAGGAGGGAAAAAAGATGTTTTCCAAACTAAATCCCTCATGTGCATCAGAACTCGCAGTGCTCACTGCCTGATCAGAAACCTCAAAATCTACTGGGCAGATCTACAAATATGTGGATTTTTTTTAATGATTTTGTCTTATTTTAGAAAAAGCACAACTGAAATGACATTATCCATTGAAATGACAGCGTTACCCCCCATCTCCTCACTAGTCAACCCCCTACCCCTCTATTGTGCAGGATAGAGTCATCGCGTAATGTTCCCAGTTTCTATTACAAATGACTAGGTAAACTTTCTCTAGGTTATAGAGAATTAATCTTTGGATACTATGGTATTAGATGTAATAAAATGTTTTTTTAAAGCATTATGCAATATACATTATATCCTACAGTGCTTATTTTATAAGTTCACTGTTTCCAAAGCATGACTGTGGGAACAGATTGGGGGTGTGGGGGGAGGCCTGGAATTTGCTGCCCCAATTTCTTTGCCTCGGTAACACTAATGTCTACACAGCTGTTTTATTTCAAATCAAGGATTCTGAGTCCAGCGTCCCTGTCTCCTTCTAAGACTAGTTTTGGAGTGAGGTGGAGCTATGGGTAGCAGGGGAGAAAGGAAAGCAGAGAAAGAGCTTCACCCCCATCAATCATTCAGTACTTAAATCCCGTCCCTCTCGAGCTCAGAGAGGCTGGCAGGAAGATGCCTCTGCCCAAGACAGCCGCCTTTACTCTTTGTCGGCTGTTGGCTTTTACAAAAGAGATAACGTGCAAACTTGGATCCGCTGGCCAAAGCACAAAAAGAGGATCTAATTTACGAGTTATCACTGAAAGCCTCACAAACAATTTTCAAAACACAAAAATTTCTTTTGTCAGCTACCTCTTGCTTCTTAAACAGCAAGCGCCCTGCCAAAGCTCTCTCTGCCAGTAATCCCAGGCTCTGAAAAGGCTTGTTTCTTTTTCGTAACTCACCTTTGACATGAGGTTGACTATACTTTCCTTTCAGAATGGTGTAACTTAAGGCTTGTGCAAATAAGCAACTAGAGGACTTATGCTTCCTAATTGAATTCTGCCTGCTGCTAAATGTCTAAACAAGAAAAGCAGTTTGCTAGGTTTGGTCCTCAAGCTAGCTAGGCCAAAACTTTAAAAAGGCAAAATAATAAATACAAATCATGAGGAGGGGAGGGACATCAATCCCCTCTCCTGGTAATATAAAGCCGTATAAAGTTGAATCAATCTTAATATTCACAACATAGTCAATACCCCAGTGCTTAGCTGTCAGCAGAAACTGAAGTGCAGCCCTCATAGCAAGAAAACCCTTGGACATTAAGCAACATAATTTACTGAGAATTACGTACTTTTAGGCTTCTAAACTAAGAATCTTCAAGATTTAATGCTTGATGTCTCATTTTATAGTCAGATAAAAATTAGCTACGTTTTAAATCACAATGCTTTCTAAAGGTAGCTAAAAATCAACACAGTAAAAGTTAGTAATTTTAAATGCCTGTGGTTTTCAACATGTAAAATACATCTTAAAAACAATCACTCAACATTAAGAAACCATGTATACTATGTGAATGAAAAGCAGGAAAAGCACTCTTTAAGGTTCTCAATATTTGCTGTTAATTATGGTTTTAGCATATATTTTAATAGACAGCAATAATCCCTCACCTTTTATTGATTACTTTTAGGATCAGAATAGAATTGCAGGGTGAAAAATCTATTTAAAAGGAGGGCAACTCTCCTACCAACTAACAATTATATACAGTGTGCTATTATTTGTACACTCAATTTAAACACAATCACATTTAACCTTTTAAATATCTCCACTTAAGCACTGCTATAACCTGGACTTGAACTTTCTCTTCGTTTCTCTTGCCAACTTAAAAAATGGCAACTTTATAATACTGTATACCCAGCATACATACACACACACACACACACACACTTGTTCACCATATACAGGGAAGATAATGCCAAATAGGACCTAAAACATCTAGATTAAATCTCTAATTCCACTTGAGCCGCTACTATCACATCAAGACTAAAATATCTTCAATTTTAAAAAGTCTAACAAGGAAACTAAGTTGAAATGAATTGTCAGAAATTTGTCTAATATGTATTTGTAGTTTTCATTCCAGCACTTCTGTAAAAGCTGTCTCCTCATATATTCCCTGCCTTGAACACTTCAAAAATTGCTCAACCTGCACCTGTGGACCTTTTTCTACTTCATAAAATATATTAAGCATGCTTACAATGTATTCACTTTAAGCATAAAATTCAATAAAAGTATTAACAGATGTAATAAATACGTTGTATATGCCTAAACATATCTTTACCCTTCCTGCTTCTTAAAAGTAGTATTCCCAACTAAAACACTAATTCAAACATGCTACTGGGGTCTGTTCAATTGCATCTATTCTTCTATCTGTGGAACTGAAGCTTAAGGCTAAGTAAAACAAAGTTCGGGATATGCTTCTCCCCGGGTCTCGGTCCCTGGCATCCAGTCTCCCGTTGCTCCTTTTAAAAACTGACATACAAACAAGGCGAAAAGAGCAGGAAAGGGTGGCAGGCGCTCCCGGCCCCCTCCCCGCCTGCAGCCAGGGGTGGCCGCCTGGGGACTGAGACCCAGCCCCGTCCGCATCTACACTTCATTTTACACAAGGAGCGGAATTAAGAAATCGACTCCAGATTTATTGCAGTTTTTTCTCACGATCAGGAGGTGGGAAGGAAAGAATGATCAAAGATGGCGGTGCCCAAAAGCAGCAGCTCTCAACTGGAGAGTCGAAGGAGTAGCTCGGACCCCACCTCGGGGGTCTCCGGGCCCATTGCGGGGCGCAGCGTCTTACCTGTTTTCTCTTTGATCTCACACAGGACGCTGAAGAGCGCGGGTTTCATTCTGTGACAGTTCAGGGCATGTTTCCTAAAAAACAAATAGCAAAACACAAAGGTATTAGCATCACCTATGGAATAATATGGCGCCTTCCTTTAAGTTAGATCCAATATTTAATTCCGGCCCCCTATTTTGGAAGGCTCTTTTGAGCCACCGCAAGTCAACCGAAACTCAAGTTGACTAGTTAGCGACAGCCGACAAGCTCCGGCGGCTAAAGCTCCAGCCCGCACGAAGCGCGACCCATCTGCCCGGCAGTCAGCAGTCTCGGCCACCGCGGGACGCGAACCTGCTCGGGGAGCCGCGATCCGGGGGCAGACGGCGGCGACCCGGGGAAGGCGACGGCGTGGAGGGGCTCCTGCGTCCGCCCTCCGCCGGAGGAGCGGGCGCGGCGCGGGCGGCCGGCCGGCTGCGGCCAGCGGGCGGTGACAGCTCGGCAAAGTTTGCGAGGCGGCCCTCCCTTCCCGAGAACTTGGCCGCCCGCGCCCGGACCCGCCGAGGAACCGCCCAGCGCCCAGCGCCCGGGCTGGGGCGGCCGCCCGCACGGCGAGGTCGTCCCGCGGCCAAGCGGAGCTGGGCGCTGGGACCCTGGGCCGAGGAGAAAGTTGCACTTCCCTCAAGTGCGGCCCGGGGCCCGCTCGCGGCGGCGTGCACCCGGGTCCGGGCGGGAGGTTTGAATCCGTGCAAGGGGGCCGGGCTGCCAGAGGGCCTGACTAGGGGGGCGGGTGAGAGACACCCACAAAATCCACGCGGCACCAAGTCCGTCCCGCGCCCCGAAACCAACTTTGCCGACTCCCGCCCGCGTCGAGGAGCGCCGGGGCAAGCCCCCCCGAGGCCCGGGCCGGCGGCCTGTTTTCGGAGAAAGTTCCCCGCCCCGGGCTGAGGCCCCGGCCTGGGCGCCACCCCGGCCCCGACTGTGCCGCGGGCCCGGCTCCCGCACACACACAAAAGATGCTTAATGAGACGACACCAACTTTGCTTGCGCCTCGTCCAAGCTCTGGTCGGTGATGGTCATGATCTGGTGGAGGATGTCGCCGATGTCCTGCTTCCTGCCGTCGCCGTCCGCCCCTTCGTGGCCGTGCGGGGGAGGCGGCAGGGCCATGCCCCCCTGCACCGAGTGGCCCGCCAGGTTCACCCCGGCCAGAGTCTGCAGCATCCTGGATTGATCGTCCATCCCGCCGCGCGCGGGCGGGAGCGGGCGGCGGCGGCGGCTGAGGCGAAGGCTGAGGCGGCGGCGGCGGCGGCGGCGGCGGCGGCGGCGGCGGCGGCGGCGGCGGCGACGAGGGAGGAGAAGAAAGAGGGGGAGGGGGAGGGGGAGGCGGCCGCGCGCTCCCCGCCCGCGCGGGGAGGGGGCCGCCCGGCCGGCGGGGCCCGCGGCTGAGGCGGTGCGGACGGGCGCCCGGTCTGGCTTCCGCCGTCGCCGAGGCTGAGGAGAAGCGGCGGGCGGAAGCGCCGGGCTCCGCGTCGGTGGCGGAGGCGGAGGCAGCGGCGCCCGCTGCCCTCACGCGGCCGCCGCGCCGCCTCCTCGCCGCCGCGCGCCCCGCCGGGTGGCCCCGTGCAACTTGCTCCTCAGCGCCAGCCGAGTTGCCGGGACGCCCGCCGCCCCCCGCGCCAGCTGCGCACTCCCTTCCCTCGGCCGCCGCCGCCGCCGCCTCCGCCGCCTCGGCCGGGCGGGATCCGAGCCCCGGCGGCCCCGGGGGAGGGAGCGGCGGCGGCGGGCGGCGACGCAGGAGGCCGGCGGGCGGGCCGAGGGGAGCGGAGGAGGAAAGTTTGGGAGCGGGCGGACTGGCGCTGCGGGGACACGGAGCCCGATGGAGGGCCCCGGCGGGCAGTGCGCGGAGCGGACAGCAGATTGATGGGGCGGAAGAAGTCGCCGCCGCCACAGCCGGAGCCGCGCACCCTGCCAGCGGACCGGGCTCGAAGGCCGCTCGGCTGAGGGATTGACAGGCTGCCAGTGCCACTCACTCACTGCGGCCCCAGCGCCCGGGGGGGGGGGGGGCGGGGGCAAGCGGGAGGGCGGGGGAGTGCTCTGCACGCCCCGCCCCCGGGGGCGGTGCGCGCGCTCATTGGGCCTTGCGCCTCCCGCCGCCACCGCTGGCACCGCCCCCGGGCTTCGGCCCGGCCCCTCTGGCCTCTGATCCCCTGCGCCCGAGAGCGCGCCACCAGATCCTCAAGTCTCATCGCGTCCTCGCCCCCTGGGATGGGCCGCCTCGGCCCGCAAACGTTGTGCCCACACCACGATTCCTGCTCCCTAGTGTTAGCAGCCATGGGTGCCAAGAGTTGTGGACGGGACACGGGGCAACTCGCTCCAAGGCCAACCATGTGCTTCCCCGCAGCGCCGTGAGCTTCAAGCCTCGGACAGCGCCTGGTACACTTTCCGGCTCTTCCCGACGGGAGGTGGTATCCTCAGGGTACCCGGCCGCCCGTCCCAGGCCAATCGAATCGCGCTCGGAGCCGAACGGGGCGGGACAGAGGCAAGAAAGGGCTGTCCCTATTGGAGCGTTCGAAAAGTCCTGGGCAGAGGCGGGGACGCAGCGCATGGTGGCCCCGCCCATCCCGCGATCACCATAGTAACCGAGAGGTCGCTGCTCAGAGTTGGCGCCAGCGCTCTGGCCTTGCGCTGTCCCTCAAGAGGTGACCAGGTAAGGTGGGAGCCCGTTGTCCCGCATGCTTCATGCCTGAGCTCAGTGGATATGAGTAACATACACTTTCCCTTGAAGGAGGAGCACATGAAAATGTGTCAGAGGGAAGTGGATCCGGGAGGAGGGAAAGGGCCTGACATCCAGGACTAATTAACGGTTTACAACCTTTTACACACTCTGCAATTCCTTGTAATCCAGGGACCACTCCTTCCGCAGCCTTTGCTTTTAGCCGCCTCCAGATAGACCAAAGCTGCAAATTGAGCTCTTTATTACAAAGATATGTTTATTTAAGGATAGACTGGATTCTGCTTATCAATTTACCCCACCACCATGAGTCATTTAATGTTGGTGACTCCAGCCACGGATTGTCATATATATAACACTTTTTCTTCCATTGTACTCTGCCTACAAACGACTAAATGCTCACATTATGTGGGGGTCTAGACTTACACCTCTTGTGGACGCTTGAGCTTTCTCTTAACCTAATTTCCCAAACAGAGCTTCAACGTATTTTCCCCATTTTAGATCCATGGAGCTCACCCTAGATGGGCCCTTTGGTTAGGTGATTCTGAAAAGTCCTCTTGTTCCTTCCCCAAACTCAGTAAGCTGTCTTACCTGAAACCAAAAATAGGGTTATGAGATATGAAAAATTGTTCTTACTCTGCAGGGTTTGATGTAGGACAAACAGTTCTTTACATGCCAGATGGATTCTTGGAATGAAGCAGGCTACTCGGTTCCAGGTTCTTTCCTTCATGTGTTGTGTGTACTTTTAAATACTCCCCACTGCAAAGCTAATAGCTAACCTTACAGTAAGGCAAGCTAAAATCTTTACAAACTGCACAGCTGCTGGAGAGGGAGTTCCAAACAATCCACTCTGCTTCTTACTTCTGAAGAAGCCCCTTTATGTCCATTAATATTCCCGGCTCTTCTGTAACCCATATATGGGTCAAGTTTCTGATTCTTCTTTTAAGCCCCCATTATGGGTTACTCATAGTCATCATTGATTGGACTTTCTTTTTATTCTTAACTTGTTTTTCAAAAGCTGTCACCAAATCTTCATATATTTTTGCGTAAAGGAGCAACAGCAAGCAGCTAGTCTTTCATAATTGCCAACGTTGAAGATGTAAAACCACAGAATTCTATCTGAAAGATGTCTGAAGCTCTAAATTTCTTCCAGCTCTAAAATTCAATGATCCTGTGACTCACTATCAGACCTCCTCCCTGCCCTCATTCTAGGCTCATAATCTCGACTAATCAGTTATGAGGATGAGGCTAATTAGCAATGGGGATTTATGGTTATTTCTAGTCCACTTCAAACAATGAGTTATGTAAGCAAAGCAACATATATAAAAGTGTAAATAAAATTAAAGAAACACTTAAGCAAATAAAGGCAAATGGGATGTATGGGCTATGTAAACAAATGGGAACATAAAAACATAAATCAGAATTAAGAAAACAGTTAAGCAAATGCCACCAACTAGGAATAAAACAACTTGTTAAATGTCTAACACCCGCAGCTATTTTATGGTGCACACCTCTAAACCCATGGTAATTCAGTGATGTGGAAGCTTGATACCATAATTCTGCATTAAGTGATTGGATTAGATTGACCTTCTGCTTGGGAGGCTTCTCTTTTGTTATTGTCAATATGAGTTGCAGTAAAAGCCAGAGGGTCCTAGCAAGGATTCCCTCACAGGCTCATTGACAACTGCCATTGATTTAAAGCATAAATTCTTTTAGATTGGTTTCCAAGCCCCAATAAACAGTGTCAACTAATTGCACATGCTCCAAGATCTCCTGTGCTTTTGCCAGTTTCTCAGGTAGGATGTTGCCTTGTCTCACTCAGCAATCTGAGTCGCATTGTTGGTGCCTTCACAGATAATAGAATAGAACCTCCCTAAGTACCTAAATCCATCATTGCTGTTTCTAAGGCAGTGATTATTAAAAAGTCAAAGGAAATGGAATTTACTTTTGGTGAGTGTACATTCATGTAAAGTGAACAGTGACGAAGTGGTGAAAACCAAGTAGGGGCTCTCTCATATCCATCCCTTTCCATGAGCTTGGTTTATATTAATGGCACCACTGCCTATATCAATATGGTGATCATCACAGCAGATGCCATTATCCTGCACTTTCTCAAGGTAGGATACTGTGCTCTGTGTTCTTACTCCATCTTATTTCAATCTCACAACAGCCCTACCTAGGTGAGATTATTAAATATAAGGAAGCAGACTGAAAGACGGTAAGGAACTTACACAAGACCACCAAACCAGTAAGTACCGGACCTTAGATTCAAATCTTGATTTGTGTGGCTGCAAATCCTGCCCTATGAAACACTGCAAAAGGAGTCATTTAATCAAGATTACTAAGTAAAAATCACAAGGTTTGACAGGTGAACTGTAAATTAATGAAAGTAACCAAGTACTTAATAAAAAGAGGATAAACAACTCTATGAGGGATTAGAGGACTCTGGGTCTCATGGCAGCAGAACAGGGAAATGAAGAACAAAGCCCAGCCAGACCGTCCTTCATGGCCATCTAGGACCACACCTCTCCGGAGCTTTCCTGCCATGCCTGCCTTCATTGATCTTCATCTGCTGTAAATTCTCTCCAAATATAGTGCCTGTAATATTGTAATTTACCACCATACTAGATAGACCCATGTTGTTTGCGCTCAATTCATCTGTTAGTTTTCTCATCTAGTTCGTATGCATGTTAAGGACAAAGTATATATTTTGAGATGGACTATCACGTGACTGATTTGGCTTTAAAAAAAACAAACCTTAGATATCTAAGAAGTTGTCACTCTGGGGAAATTGACTAAATACTTATTCCCAAACATATCATTGCTCCATCACTTTGGGAATGACTCTTTAAAAGTGGTCTTTACAGTTGGTAGTACATGTGACATGTGACAAATCTTCATCTTCTGAAGATGTATTCAATTGAGCAACCAAAGGATCAGTGAAATAACAGTGTACCCTCCTACTATGAGGTCCTTAAAAGAGAATATTTATTGGAATACATAACTTCTGGAAGGTTTGATAGAAAGCTCCATCTTTGATGTCCTTTTATTCCTCATAGCACCTAGTACAGTGCAGTCTCATACATAGCAGGCACTTGGGGCCAACACTGTCAGTTGCTGTCATTCACTGGCCCACCTCCTTCCATGCTGATAGAACCCTGATTATTCTGATGGCAATGTGCTCAGTCTCAGTGACAGTCTAAGCTGAGTATGAGCATCCTGTCTCCTGCCTTCTGAGCCTGTCCAAGGGATGGATTAGTTTCCTGATTTAAAGAAAAAGGACAGACATAGCTCTTCTTCCTTCTGCCTCTTTCCATCTTTGAACGTAGTTCTGATTCTGGAGTGGTAGCAGCAGCCATCTTGTGATAATGAGGTGACAATACGAGAATAAAAATCCACGTGATTTGGTGGTTTATCTCTGTGGTCTTCCTCCCCAAAACCCATAATCCCAATTTAATCATGAGAAACACATTAAATTCCAGTTGAGGGACATTCTACAAAATACCCAACTAGTACTCCTCAAAACTTTCAAGGTCATCAAAAACAAGCAATATCGGGGCTTCCCTGGTGGTGCAGTGGTTGAGAGTCGGCCTGCCGATGCAGGGGACACGGGTTCGGCCCCAGTCCGGGAAGATCCCACATGCCACAGAGCAGCTAGGCCCGTGAGCCATGGCCGCTGAGCCTGCACATCCGAAGCCTGTGCTCTGCAACGGGAGAGGCCACAACAGTGAGAGGCCCGTGTACCGCAAAAAAAAAAAACAAGGAATATCTGAAAAACTGTGACAACCAAGAAAAGTCTAGAGAGATATGACAACCAAATGTAAAATGGTATCCCAGATTGGTTTCTGGAACAGAAAAAGGACATTAGGGAAAACTAAAGAAATCTGAATAAACTAAGGACTTTTGTTAATAATAATGTATCACTACTGGTTCATTAATTGTACATTCAACAAATGTGCCATATTAGTATAAGATGTTAATAATAGGGGAAACCAGGTGGGAGGTATTGGAGAACCTCTGTACTATTTTATCACTTTTCTGTAAATATTCTAAAATAAAACATTTATTAAAAACAAAAATAAACATAGTTAAGTGTTGCAGAGAGATAGGGAGAGCCTAGGTGCCTGGAGACATCACTGAACATCTGAACAAAACCAACATTCCTTACTCCTGGGTTTCTAGTTATGTAAGAAAATTTTAATTCCTATTTTAAAATTCCTATTGGTTGGGTTTTCTGTTACTTCCAGCAAAGCTATTCTAGCACTATAAATATATAAAGGTTGGATGGATGGAAGAATAGCCTCACACAGTGCCTGGTATATAGTATGAGCTCCTACAGGTTGGAAGATGTTATATATAATAAAAAAAATTTATCTGATCTTGTCCTAGGTTCCTGGAGATAACTTCTAAAACCTTTGGAATTTGCCAAGAGACGGGAGTGTCTTTGTTATTCGTGAGCCCCTGGATCACACCTGAGTTTATGCTAACAAGGACACTCAGGATTAGGGGCTGATCACCAGGAAGACCAACCATGTAGTGAGAGGGTGGGGCTTGGAGCCAGCTCATCCTCCCAGGCAGGGAAGGGAGCTGGAGATGGAGTTCGGTCATGTGGCCAATGAATCAATCAATCATGCCTATGTAATGAAGCCCTAATAAAAACTCTAGATACCAAAGCTCAGTGGAGCTTCCTGGTTGGTGAACACATTGGTGTGCCTGGAAGGTAATGTGCTCTGATGCTATGGGGAAAGAGCTTGGGAGCTCTGCATTCAGGACCTTGACCTATGTGTCTCTTCATTTGACTGGTCCTGATTTATATGCTTTATAATAAAACTGTAATCATAAGTATAGTGCTTTTCAGAGTTCTCTGTCATTCTAGTGAATTACTGAACCTGAGGGAGTCATGAGAACACCCACATTTGTAGCTAGTTGGTCAGAAGTACAGGTGGGGACTTCCCTGGTGGTGCGGTGGTTGAGAATCCACCTGCCAGCGCAGGGGACACGGGTTTGAGCCCTGATCCAGGAAGATCCCACGTACGTGGAGCAACTAAGGCCGTGTGTCACAACTACTGATCCTGCACTCTAGAGCCCGCGAGCCACAACTACTGAGCCCTCGTGCCACAACTACTGAAGCTCATGAGCCTAGAGCCCGTGCTCCACAACAAGAGAAGACGCCATGATGAGAAGCCCACACACAGCAATGAAAAGTAGCCCCCATTCGCCACAACTAGAGAAAGCCCATGCCCAGCAACGAAAACCCAACCCAGCCCAAAAATATAAATAAGTAAATAAATTTATTAAAAAAAAGAAGTATAGGTGGTCTGGGGAGCCTTGACTTGTGGCTGGCATCTGAAGTGAGGGCAGCCTTATTGGTCTGTGGATTAGTTATCTATTGCTGTGTAATAAATTACCCCAAAACTTGTTTGCTTAAAACAGCAAACATTTATTATCTTAAAGTTTTTGTGTGTTAGGAATTTGGATGCAACTTAGCTGGGTGCCTCTGTCTTAGAATATCTCACAAGGCTGCAATCAAGGTGACAGCCAGGGCTGCAGAAAACTCATAGCTCACTAGGGGGAGGATCCACTTCCCAGCTTACTCGCATGGCTGTTGGCAGGCTTCAGGTGCTCAAAGACTGCTGGCTGGAGACATCAGTTCCTTGATCTGTGGACCTCTCCATAGGACAGCTCACAACATGGTAGCTGGCTTCCAAAAGGGTGAGGAAGCCAGAGAGCAAGAGAGGGCAAGCAAGAGGAATTCGGTCTTCTTGTAACCTAATCTCATAAGTGACATCCTAACACTTTTACTGTGTTCTCTTTCTTAGAAGCAAGTCACTAGATCTAACCCACACTCCAGGGGAGAGGATCACACAGAACATGACTATCAGGAGAAAAGGGTCACTGGGAGCTGCTGGGGACTGAATATTTGTGTCCCCCTCCAAATTAATATATTGAAGCCATAACCCATAATGTGATAGCATTAGGAGGTGAGGCCTTTGGAAGGTAGTCAGATTTAGATGAGGTCATGAAGGTGGAGATTCCATGATGGGATTAATGCCCTTATAAGAAGAGGACCCCAGAACTTCCTCTCTCTGCCATGTGAGAATACAGAGAGAAGGCAGTCATCTGCAAGCCAGGTAGAGGACTCTTAGCAGAAGCCCACCATGCTGGCACCTCTCAGATTTCCCCAGCCTCCAGAACCGTGAGAAATAAATGCCTGTGGTTTAAACCACCCAGGCTGTTTTGTTATAACAGCCCAACCTGACCAAGAGAGGCATCATCTTGAAGGCAGCCTAACACATCCTCCGAATTTA
Source organism: Hyperoodon ampullatus (assembly GCF_949752795.1). NCBI lineage: Eukaryota > Metazoa > Chordata > Mammalia > Artiodactyla > Ziphiidae > Hyperoodon > Hyperoodon ampullatus. Next base: position 10,045,327 of record NC_136919.1, read on the forward strand.
ATTCTCAATGCCAAATCAAATCATGGCATGAGCCTTGCCCTCTCTCACTTACATTCCATTGGATCTACCTCTGTGATGTGCTTCTTAGGCAGGCCTTCAAGGCCCTAAATAAGCTGTCCCAGTTCTATCTCTCCAGCCTTATTTCCCACTATTCCTTTCCATACACTGGGTGCATTCATCAGTCCTAATGCTCCACACTTTTGGGGCTCTTCCTTTTCCTCATGCTGTTCCCTTCAGTGAGAATACATACCCAAATCTAACCCATCTTCAATAATGCTGTCTAACCTGTTTCACCTACAGAATCTCTACTGAGCCTCAAAATAGCTCTAAGAATTTAAGACAAGTAATATTAACCCCATGTTATAGATAAGGCTCAGAAAATAACAGCTACTGATACTTACTGAGCACTTAGTTTGTGGCAGGCACTATGCTAATGGTTTCTCGTACTTGACCTAGTTAAACCTTCGTGACAACCCTATGAGTTGGGCATTGACCTCCCTATTCATAGTTGGAGAAACTGAGACTTAAAGATGTCAAATTACTTGACCAAGGCCATGTGGCTGGTAAATAAACTATGATTCAAACAAGCCTTCTGGCTCAGCATCCTGTAAATAACCCCCACGCTACACTGCCTATAGAGGGGTTATGTCACCTGTCGTAAGGTCATGCCATTGCTAAGTGACAGAGTGGAATTGAGACTGGAGACTTCTGACCATTTCCACCATACATGTTGCCTCCTTCCTCTAGTGTCACCACTAGAAAGCCTTTTTAAGCCCCAAAAAGGAAATAAATCCTTCCTTTTTGTCTCCAGTGTCAATCGAGTTCTTATAAATGTGTACCTTTTAAAAAAAATTGTGCTTAAATATGCATAACATCATTTTAACCATTTTTAAGTCTTTAGTTCAGCCAGTAGCATTAAGCACATTCACACTGGTGTGCAACAATCTCCAGAAATGTTTTCCATCTTTCAAAACTGAAACTCTGTTCCCGTTAAACACAACCCCTGGCAACCACTGTTCTATTTTCTGTCTCTATGAATTTGCACCAGGTACCGCCTATAAGTGGAATCATTAGCCTTTTGTGACTGGCTTATTTCACTTAGCATAATGTCTTCAAGGTTCATCCATGCTGTAGTGTTTCCCGTAGTTTCCTTCCTTTTTAAGGCTGAATAATATTCCATCATATGTAGGTATCACATTTTGTTTATTCATTCATCTGTCGATATACACTTGGTTTTTTTCACATTTTAGCTATTGTGAATAATGCTTCTATGAACCTGGCTGTTCAAGTGTTTGAGTTCTCACTTTCATTTCTTTCTAGTATATACCTAGAAGTGGAATTGCTGGATCATATGGTAATTCTATTTAAAACTTTTTTCAGGAACTGCCCTACTGTTTTCCATAGAGGCTGTGCCATTTTACGTTCCCACCAACAGTGTATAAGAGTAGATATGTACCTTTTAATATAGCCTCTAGGAATATGTCTTATATACTCTACTCCTTGAAAAAAAGGTCTTTTGACATTCAATACCTGAACAATACCTGGCATCTAATTGTTGCTTAGGAAATATTTTGTTAAATAAATGAAAATAGGGAATCACAAAATCACCATCTTGAAACAAAGGAATCTGCTTTTGTTTGAAACATACTAAAAATTTCAGCCAAGATCCAAATAGCTGCTGAGCAGTGTGCCTAGAGAGATTTTTTTAAAGCTGATGCATAAATCCAGAGTCTCATTTCTTAAAAACAAGTGGTCCCACAGTATATTTCTTTTTCTCTCACCAGCTTCTTGTCAAGACTTTGTTCATCTCCTAGTCCCGTTTCTTTTCTAGGCTTACAATAAAACTGATTTAAAGTAAAAGTTTCTTTAAGAATTATGCTGCAGGGGCTTCCCTGGTGGCGCAGTGGTTGAGAGTCCGCCTGCCGATGCAGGGGACAGGGGTTCGTGCCCTGGTCCGGGAAGATCCCACCTGCCGCGGAGCGACTAAGCCCATGAGCCATGGCCGCTGAGCCTGTGCTCCGGGAGCCTGTGCTCCGCAACGGGAGAGGTCACAACAGTGAGAGGCCCGCGCACCGCAAAAAAAAAAAGAATTATGCTACAATATGCTGATCTGAAAATAAATTTTCTAAGTTTTTTTTTACCTGTAGGGGGGCCATCAAAGATTTCCTGGTGATATTATTTCCTAAGAACTTACGCACAGGTTATAAACTTCCTTCTGTCAGAAGCGACTAGATGATACTTCCGATTATCTTCCATTTTGAATTTCTGTCAGATTTTAATGCAGAAAAGATTAAAATGGACTCAAAAGGCCTTTTATTTTATTATTATAATTAATAACTGTTATAGGAGAAAGTACTATTGAAGTATATACTTAAGATTTTATTTTTTAGGAACAATCTCATAGGATATTTTCCTTGTATTATTTCCCTTATAATATTCTTCCTATTATGTTACTACTCATTAACACAATAAGGTGGAAAGAGGAGAGGAGATGAATTAAGTAAGTGATGCTTTACAAAACCGTAAGATGGTTAGGCAAAGCGGTTTGATATTTGCCTAAAAGTAAATTTTCTACACCCTGGGAATTTTGGTCATCCGTGATTATTCAGGGCTGTAAAATCATGTCATATAGATAGTTGCCCAGCACAAGACCCCACTTCCTCTGGAACCTCACGTCTACCCCCATGAGTCCCCATAACTACGTTTCCTACCCCAGGGCCCAACCCTCCCAGCCTTAGTTCATCAGACCAAGGATGAGCCCTTGACCACAGCTAAACCCAAGAGTCTCTCTTCTGAGGACTTGCCGTTGCATCTGGAAGACACTGACTTGTTTGCTGGCTGCTTGAATCGAGGGCGTGTAACCCCCAGACCTCTGAGTCAGTCATGTTTAGTCAATGGCACAGGGAGCAGTGGAAAAAGCCACTTATAAACAGAACAGTCACAGAAAGAAGAAACAGTGCAGCCTGGAAAGGGGTAGGGGTTGGGGACACGGTAGACAAGGAGCTGGACAGCTCCCAGTGTCCTGAAGGCTTTCCAGTTTCTGGTTCTCATGGTGCCGAGGAGTCATTCAAGAGCCCCACAGTCTTAACTGGGCCACCACAACCTGGTTCCCAGCAGATGACTTAATTTTGAATCATGTGTAATTCAAGTCAGGAGTTAGGGACGTGGGTTAAGCTCAAGTCTGAAGCTGGTAGGGTATGATCAGGGGGTCCTGGGGAATCTGGGTAAGAAGAACTGGGGAAAAGCAGAAGCAGAGACACTGGTGAGGGAGCTGAAGTTTTGAGGAGAGGGTGACAAATTCAGTTGTACACATACAGAACCTGTGGAGCCTGCAGAATGACAAAGGGACGATGTCCAGTGGGCAGTTGTGGGTCTAAGGCTCAGGAGAGATGTCTGCACTAGAAAGAGAGATTTAGGGATTCTTAACATCTTGATGGTATTAGCAGTCATGACAGTGAATGAGATCACACAGAGAGAGTGTGAGAAGTGAGAAAAATGAGGATCTGTGACAGAGCGGCAATAATTTAGGGACAGATGGAGAAAAAAGGAGCCACTATGGGGTGGGAGAAAGACTAGGAAAGCACAGCAGCACAGAGACCAAGGGTGTTTTAAGACGGAGAGAGAGGTCAACAATACAACCGAGTTCAGGTCTAAGAGGCAACCACTGAATATAATGACCTGGTGAGGATTAGCGCGCAGGTGAAAACGCTTTAGAGGAGTTGGGGGTGGGTGGCAGATGTTCGATGTCGTCAACAAAGGAAGGACTGCAGACTGGAAGTTGACAGCTCTCTGGAGAAATTCACCTGTCAAGCAGAGGAGAGCAAGAGGGCAGGAACTGGAAGGCAATGTGGGGTTGAGGACTTGTAGGGGATCTGAAAGAGAAGTAAGAATGTTTAAATGCCTCATAGGTAGGAGCTTGCAGTAGGAGAAATGGAGAGGTGGACCCCTGATGAATGAAGTTCTGAGAAAGTAGAGAGGATGGGATCCATGCCCAGGGTGATACTGCCCTCAGTACCCATTCCTATGGGAGAGAAGGGAAGAAAGCCGAAGGGACCAGAGGGGGAAGTAGAACTTCAGTGTAGAACCAATGACAGCCTCAGCCAACCCCACTGGGACCTTTGGAACTAGAATGAGCCTTCAGAGTTGTCTAGAGCTGGGCCCAGAGGGCTGGGCCTTTATACTCCTGCATCCGTCAGTCATAGGATGTCAGCTGCCCTGCCAGGGAAGGGCATGACCTTGGGCAAGGTGGCTCTCTGCAGCTGAGGGAATCGCTAAATGGCCTGACAGCTGAGGACTGCCTCTGGAAGGCATTGCCAGCAACCACGGCAACAAGCCCTCCAGTGAAGGGGGATCCAGGCAGCCCAACACAGGGTCCCCCACATTCCTTTACCAAAAATAATGAAATTTAAGCTCCTTGGCCCCATGTTCAACTCCCACCATCGTCTGGTCTCTGCCCACCACTCCAGGCTTAGCTCCTACCTTATCGTAGAGCCCAGCTCCTCACTCTTTGATCCCTCTATGTCTTTTCACCCCTCGGTCTAAAATGATCCTGATCTTATCCTATTCCTTCTTCAAAATCCATCTCAGATGGCGCTTTTCTGGGAAGGCTTCCCTGATTCTCCCAGATAAGAATAGTAAATCTCTCCCTTGCCTCTCCTACTTTGTATATATTTCTATTTTTGCACTTAATTACCCCATGTCGTGAGTCCTCTCTCTCCCTGACTAGGCTGTGTGCTCTCTGAGTTCAGGGACACTATGTGAATGATCTCGATGTCTCCAGCCCTATGTGCTGGGCATAGAGGAAGAACTGAATTACCACTAGTTAAATGCATATGTGAATGAATTTATGAATAGATGAATGAACTAACAAGTTGGCAGAGTTTGGGCTCAATGGGCTGATGAGTCTGATGGCTGGTGCTGAGGAGGGTTAGCAGGCATCTGAACCATCATGTCCAATGGGCACAGTGGGGCCCTGGTCCAACCCATCTTGTGCTGAGCTAAGGAGTCCTCTCTGGTGGGTGGGGGCAATAGGATTTCTGGGAAGCAGTGATCCGCAAAGGGAGGCAGCATTATCATTCCGATGAGGAAGGGGAAGCAAGAAGGAAAGCGGCGGGGAGATAGTCTATCTCAATGGAAGTAAGACTTCAGCTATTGGCCATGGGTACACAGATGGGTTTCAGCCATGTAGGGCCCTAGAGTAGTCCAGGGTTGACAGTGTGGGACCCAGGTCAGAGCCTTGGGCTGAAGGTATCATCTGGTACCAGTGAGTTTGGGGAGGGGAGATGACAGCAGGAGTACAGGTAGGTCCAGGGCTCCCCGAGGCCCACTGCATGCTGGGCTCAAGGAGAAGACAAATTCTAGATTCATCAGGTCCTGTTGGGTCTGAGCCCTGGGTACTTCTGAGCATGCTGGGGGTGGGGTTTCATTACACAGGCTGGCAGGTCCTTCCCTCTACACTTCCCTCCTCAAATACTTGTTGCCTTCAAGCATTTTCTTATTTAATCCTCACAGGACCCTTTAACATCATTATTTATTCTTTATTTTTAAAAACACTGTTATAGAACTGACCAGGTGCCAGGCAGTGTTCTTAGCAATTTACAAATAGCAATGCATTTGATGTTCATAACAGCCCTGTGAGGTCAATAGGTACTCTATCCTGTTTTACAGTCGAAAATGGAGGCACAGGGATTGAGGTTACATAGCTAGTAGGTAAATGATTGTTTGCATTTTACATGACACAGGGGCTTATTCATTCATTCATCAAGTGGTTATCGATTGCTTCCCTCGGACAAGGCCCTGTGCTAGGCTGTAGTGTACAGTGCCAAATAAGGCAGGGCAAGTCCCAGCCTTTAAGATGCTCTCAGTGTTGGGTCCTGAGTTCCATCCCGCTAAGGCTTGTTGGTTGCAGGTGTTCTCCAGGGATACTTCCTGCTAATCTGTCTAGAAAATCTTCGTTTTTAAGCCACCTGAAGGGTAGCAATATCATCCTTGAGGACTCTCATCTGCTTCTCTGGCAAGTACTTGGCTTATCTCTACCCAACTGGCTCTAGTAGGATGAAAGCAGAACCCCGTCCCTGGAACTGAGTGGCATACTTGGTTTCCAGCCCTATCTTCCAGCCTCTGTCCATACTATCTTCTCCACCTGGAATGCCATCTCCAACAATTCATCTTCGCCAACAACTTTGACAATAGCAGCTCCCAGCACAGCGTCTTTGACTGCCCCCAGCCCCACTGTGATAACACATTTAGTGAATGCTTATGGAGGACATCGTCTCATTTAATTCTCACAACAATCCTATGAGAAAGATTTTGTCATGTCCATATTATAAATAAGAAAACCTAAAGCTCCACAAAATCAAAGAACTTACCCCAAGGTCACCCAGCTAGTAAGTAGCAGAGCTGAGATTTGAACTCATGTCTGTCTGACTCTAAAGACCAAGCCAGGTTTTTTCTTTTTTCCATTCTATTTTATTGCATTAGAAATTTATTTCCTTCACATATACAGAGTATAAAACCTATCTTCACAATGAATTATGCCTCTCTGCTCTCATTTTTTTCACACAAAAATTGATGGCCACTTCCTGAAAAAAACTGAAATAAATCCAGAGGCCCACACCCTTAACCAGGGCTCTACACTGCTGGTACTTAAGCTTTTGTTTCTGGAATCCTTGGGTATTGAACATATATTCCACAATTATGCAGTTGCTTATGGTCTTCAGTTGTTTCATGTGTGAATTTCCTGTTTGCTCAGATTGATTTTTATCCCCTGTGATGCACACAGTAAATGCATAATAAATGTTTGTTGAATGAATGGATTTTACATGTCTCTTGCTGAAATATACGCAGCTCTGTTTGATTCACTAGAGTGACATACCCGAACAAGAAATAATTTTTCTTAATGTGTCCCTTATAAATTGAACCCAACCATATTTGATTAATTTCACATCATGCATTTTTATTGCACCAATCACTCTGGTATCAGGTCATATTTATTTTAAAAACAGATTCACAAAGGGTGCAGGGCTGGAGTGACAGTGTAAGTATGTTAATAATAAAAATAATACTAAAGATATTTTACTGGAAACTCTCGCATGCTAATGATGAGTAAGTGCATTCTATGGAAATATGTTTGATTTACAAGGCAATTAATTTCAAAAAGATTCAGATCCTATACCATACCTTGTATACTTCGATAATGAAAACTAAAAATGAATATACAGGCCATAAAGTCAGAGGAACAAAAATCACCTTAAAGACCTTAAGCATTTTAGTTAGAACAATAGCCCAATCCCTGAAAATTGTGCCATTGTCGGATCAAACGCCAGATTAGGAAGCTCCTGGGTAGCCACGGTGATTTTGCACTGTGCAGAGCACGCGTGCACCCTGTACAGCCCTCACAATGCAAAACACCACATATTATCCAGTGACCGAAGAGCCCTGGCACCTTCAATCATGCAACGAAAGGCTTTGGGGGTTTCTTGTTCAGGAGGAAGCAAAGTCTTTCTTGTCAACTCCCACTGTGGGATGTGTGAGTATTTCCCTAGTTAGGTATTTGGCCCAGTCTTAGGATCCAGCTAAAAAGGAAATGTATTCTCGCACCCTATTCAAACTGCAAGAAATAAAAAATGTGCTTCATTTGGTATTTCATCACTCATCTCAGATGTTCTAGGAAAGTGTGCATTCTTATACACACATTGGGGAAAGATGCCCATTTGTGTAATAGGATTTATAAAGTTGACTCTGCCCGCTTTGTATCCAAGAGGGAAAGAAGCAGATGCTGCCGAGCGATCATGCACCACGGGGATCTTCACGTCAGTGCAAAATGGTTGCGATTTTCCCTCATCTACTGAGGACAGATCTGCCGTGATGCAGCAGACACCAGACTTGTGGCTAGAACTATTTGGCTCATTAAGCAAATCTTATGTGTAACTTTGGTAACGAAAAAATAAAATAAAATAAAAATTTAATTACAAAAGAAGGATATGCTGGCTTGAGATAGTGCATTTTCACATTTCTCTAACAGTAATGATTTCATCTTAAAAGAAATGTTATAGAGTAAATTATCACAATTTTCACTGAACACACACACACACACACACAACAACAACCACAACCCAAAACAAATAGAAAGGGAGTAAACTGGGCCTTTAAAAAATCTCTCAACCTAGTAGCCAAATTATATCCTGAGGACCAGAACCAGGGAGAAGAAAGTAATAGAAAATACAATATAAGAGCTTTTTTTTATAAGACTTTTGGTCTTATTTTATTTTTAATCTCTGTGCACAATTACTTTGAGAAAAATAAAATTTTAATTTAGAAATAAAACAATACAGTAGTCTACATTAAGTGAGAAAAATTGAAACAAAATAAAATATAGCATAAGAAAACTTGTTGATAAGGCTTAAATGTTTTGTGGTTTAGCATCAACCCTTTCCAGTTAGAAACCATCTTACTACCTGGGTATGCTTTTAAGGGCCTGAAAAAGGGTAGGGGGAAGATGACTATTTCTACTCAGGAAAGTCTGTATTTCCAGGAGATGTTTAATATGCAGTGATTAGCACAACTTCTGTTTAACCTTCTCTCCTACCTGATCTTCACAAGGTTTTCCTATGAGACAGATAGGCGTATTGTAGTTGAGGTGACGCTTTCAGCACACCTGAGTTTAAGTATCCGCTTTGCAAGTGATCTGGAACAATTTACTTTTCTAAGCCTCAGTTCTGCATCTCTGAAGTGGGTACAATTATAGTAGCTACTGCTTAGGGTCAGTGTTAGCGTTAAAGGAGATGGTGCATGCAAAAAAAAAAAAAAAAAGATTTAAGTATTCCATAAATGTGCGGAGGAAATTCTAAGCCAAGTTTTAAATTCTTATTCTGTTTTTATAGCATGCTGTACGCAGCAAATCCAAACCACACTATTTTCTTGGTGATAATGAAGTTCTGATTCTTTATTTCCCTTCTCCCTTCCAGAGTGTCCTCCGCAGGCATTGTTTCCTTTTGTCCTCTAAGCAGTACGCTTCTTCCATGCTGCCTTCTGGCTCCTGAAAGGTAATTTGCAATGGCCAGCACGAGCAATGTTTTACCCAGAACTGATAACGTGGAAAAATTCACACCCAAAGTGTTCATGCTTTTTTAGTTTTTAATGACTTGCCAGTTAAGAGAATCAACTTGCTTTTCCGTGATGTGGGCAGAGCATTCAACGGAATTGTCCTTAGGTCTGTCACAGCTGAGTTGTCTGACTCCCCGACCCCCATCCCCATCAGGAAGGAGGGGCGGGCCAGGCTGGGGTGAGTCCCATGCGGCTGTGGTGGGGCTCAGACTAAGGCTAGGGTTTGTTTTTTTTTTTGCGGTACCCGGGCCTCTCCCTGTTGTGGCCTCTCCGGTTGCGGAGCACAGGCTCCGGATGCGCAGGCTCAGCGGCCATGGCTCACGGGCCCAGCCGCTCCGTGGCATGTGGGATCTTCCCGGACCGGGGCACGAACCCATGTCCCCTGCATCGGCAGGCGGACTCTCAACCACTGCGCCACCAGGGAAGCCCAGGCTAGGTTTTTTTTAATGTGTGAGGGTGGAGGGCAGTGGGAGCCTAGAAGAGCAGGTCTAAAAGAGGCTGACATTCTAGGGGGCTCGCTGGAAGGCAAGGGGAAAAAAGCAGAAGAGAAATTGCAAACAGGAAGAGCCTAAGCTTAGAGGGTTCAGATCCAGCTATGCCCTTACCAGCTGGGATTTGGGGCAGATTACTGCTCTACCCCAAACCTCAGCTTCCTCATCTGTAAAATGGGACTCATTAGAATACTTACCTCATAGGCAATTATAAGAATTCAGACATTGTATTTAAACAGTAGTTCACTAAGGATTTATCATTCTCCAGACAGCTACATTTCTTTTTTTTTTTAGGTCTTTTAAAAAAATTAGTTATCTATTTTATACATATTAGTGTATATATGTCAATCCCAATCTCCCAATTCATCCCACCACCACCCTAGACCGCTACATTTCTGCTCAAACATTACCAATCAGCCAAGTCTGAGCAACTTACCTACTTCAAATTGTAACTCACCCCAGCCCTTCCTGTTTTATTTTTCTCCATAGCTCATACTACTCACTTATTTTAGGTATTACTTATATTTTCAATATTGTCATTCTCCCTCCATTAGAATGTAAGTTCCATGGGGGGAGGTTTCTGTCTGTTTTGTTCACTGATTCTATTCCTAGCACCTAGGCACGGTGCCTAACCAGGTGCTAAATAAATGTAGTTTGTTCCCCGACCAGGGATTGACCCTGTGCCTGCTGCAGTGGAGTCCTAACCACTGTACTGCCAGGGAATTCCCAATAAATGTAGCTGTTGAGTCAGTAAGTGTTGGCCAACATTATTATTACCATTCCTGGGTCAGAAACTCTTGACAACCCCTTGAGCCAGGAAAGCAGGAGAAGGCAAATATAAAAAACTCTAGGTAGCTAATCATTTGTAAACGTTTCCCTGGGTTCTAGGTGAAGCTTTTATATTTGGTCCTTCACATCAATCATGTAAAAACATCCTGGATTCTGTAGAGCAAATGTTAAGGGGGAAGGATGGAAGCCATGACCAGGGGAGATCCAAGCTAGAGAAGGGAGCTTTCTGTGACTAACAAGGGCAGAAGATTTTCATTTTAAAAGTTTGTTTCTGTTCCTACCTATTTTGTGACTACGTAAGGAATACTGGGCTATGTTCTCTTTGAAATATTTTCCAAAAAATACAGCTTATTTTCCAAAAAGCCCAAGTCCTCCTTGAGCATACTTCCATACCCCTAATCCCTCCCTAGGAATAATCACTGCAGTAGTTTGTGGATGTCTCCAGGCCCCTGCCAAAGCATTTATAGAGTACATATGTATAGATGTATGTACACGAATATGTATTTTTAAAAATATAACATAAATGCTATCATACTCTATACATTACTTTTCAAATACCTTTTTAAAAAAATATTTATTTATTTATTTGGCTGCATTGGGTCTTCATTGCTGTGCACAGGCCTTCTCTAGTGGCGGCGAGCGGGGACCACTCTTCGTTGCAGTGCACCAGCTTCTCATTGCGGTGGCTTCTCCTGTTGGGGAGCACAGGCTCTAGGCGTGCGGGCTTCAGTAGTTGTGGCACGTGGGCTCAGTAGTTATGGCTCGCGGGCTCTAGAGCACAGGCTCAGTAGTTGTGGCGCAGCCTAATTGCTCCACAGCATGTGGGATCTTCCCGGACCAGGGATCGAACCTGTGTCCCCTGCATTGGCAGGCAGATTCTTAAACACTGAGCCACCAGGGAAGTCCCTCAGATACCTTTTAACGTCCTGTAATATGTTTTATATCCCTTTGTGTAACTTCCTAGAGATCTACATCAGCTTTTATTTATGTATTTATTTTTGGCTGCGTTGGGTCTTTGTTGCTGCACGCGAGCTTTCTCTAGTTGCGGTGAGAGAGGGCTAGTCTTTGTTGTGGGGCGTGGGTTTCTCATTGCAGTGCCTTCTCTTGTTGTGGAGCATGGGCTCTAGGCGTGCGGGCTTCAGTACTTGCAGCACATGGGCTCAGTAGTTGTGGCCCGAGGGCTTTAGAGAGCAGGCTCAGTAGTTGTGGCGCATAGGCTTAGTTGCTCCGCGGCATGTGGGATCTTCCTGGAGCAGGGCTTGAACCTGTGTCCCCTGCATTGGCAGGTGGATTCTTAACCACTGCGCCACCAGGGAAGTCCTACATCAGCTTTTAATGGTAGCAGGAGTTTTAAAGGTAATGATGAGCAATTTAAAAAATAATTTTAATAGAATTTATTTTCTAGAACCATTTCAGACTTACAGAAAATTGAGAACATAATCCAGAGAGTTCCTATGCCCTGCACCCAGTATCCCCTATAATGAACATTGTACATTACTTAGTACATTTGTTATAATTAGTGAACCAACTAAACTTCAGTTGAGTTTATTAGTAAATTGTTTAGTTTATTAATGAAAGTCCATAGTTTATTCAGATTTCTTTTTTTTTCAATATTTTATTTATGTATGTATTTGCATGTGCTGGGTCTTATTTGTGGCTCACGGGCTCCTTAGTTGAGGCTTGCAAGCTCCTTAGTTGTAGCATGTGAACTCTCAGTTGCAGCATGCATGTGGGATCTAGTTCCCTGACCAGGGATCGAACCCGGGCCCCCTGCATTGGGAGCTCAGAGTCTTAACCACTGCGCCACCAGGGAAGTCCCTGTTCAGATTTCTTTTACTTAACACTTTATTCTGTCCCAGGATCACACCCAGGGTAGCACATTACATTTGATAGTTGTGGTCTCCTTAGGCTCCTCTTGACTGGAACAGTTTCTCAGATCTTCTCTGGTTCTTGATGCCCTTAGCAGTCTGAGGAGTACTGGTCAAGTTTTTTGCAGGATGCCCCTCAATTGGGATTTATCTGGCATTTTCCTCATGATTAGACGATGAAAGAAACCAAGTTCTCAGCACTAGGTGTGCTCTTATGGTGAGCAAATTTATTTTTCCAGGAAAAATAAAGATGTCTATAGACTTTCTTTTTTATTCAAAATGAAAATTATTTAATTCAAAACCTCTATCACTGAGTCTGAAGGACAAATGTGTATCTCAAAAAAAAATTTATGTTTTACTTTATTGGGAAAAGAACATTAAAATATAAATAGCTTTGAGGGGCAGCCTACATATATAGAACATTTTAGAATTCATGGAATGGCATCATGTGACCCTGCCAAGTAAATGTCATCACTTTCACTCTATGAATGAGGAAACTGAGGCTGAGAGAAGTGATGTGACTCTTTACCAGGGTCACACAGCTGAGCTGAAGTTAGGATTCGTTTATTCTATTTAAAGCAACATTTTTTTTTTTTGCCATACGCGGGCCTCTCACTGTTGTGGCCTCTCCCATTGCAGAGCACAGGCTCCGGACGCGCAGGCTCAGCGGCCATGGCTCACGGGCCCAGCTGCTACATGGCATGTGGGATCTTCCCGGACCGGGGCACGAACCCGTGTCCCCTGCATCGGCAGGCGGACTCTCAACCACCGCGCTACCATGGAAGCCCTAAAGCAACATTTTTGTACTGAGATTTTTGGCAAAGAACTGGGAAATACAAAGATGAATAATTTACAGCCCTACCCCCTTATTTCCTAGAACCTCTTTCTCCAGTATAATCTCGAGATTTTGCTGGGAATTATACAGTCTCTTCCGTGTTTGGACAGAACAGTTTCTCCCAGGTGAAGCAGGTTCTGAGACTTCCCCCTGGACTACCGTCAATACCCCTCATCATCAATACCCCTGTGATGTAAAATCAGAAATTAGTTCTTAGGCTATTTCATAAAGCCAGAAAAGGAGCTCAGATTCAAGTACCACAGGGCCAGGAAGATCCTGCAAATGAGTGCAGCAAGCTACAGTCCAAGTGTCTTGATGGATGGTGGCTGATGCCTGGCCTGCATCACGGCCACCCCCCAGCAGGAGGGCAGCCACTACTCACCTGATTGTTGACAAGTAGGCTGTGGACCCAACGTTGCCACATCTTTTCAATTTTTTAAGGGAAGCAGAAAAGCCCTCAGCAGGCCAAGACAGTGGGGGCTGGTTTCAGCCTTCAGGCTACCTGTTTTTTTGCTTTGTTTTGTCTTTTTAATTCTGAGCTAGCATTTGTTCATGACTGTCGTAGGCACTGTTTTTGCTCAAAGTCATTTGGGTGACAGTATTCACACATTCAACAACTACTTCATTTTTTAAAAAATATTTATTTATTTATGTGTTTTATTTATTTATTTTGGCTGCACCAGGTCTTAGTTGCAGCACGCGGGATCTTCACTGCGGCATGTGGACTTCTTAGTTGCGGCATGCATGCGGGATCTAGTTCCCCAACCAGGGATGGAACCCAGGCCCCCTGCATTGGGAGCGTGGAGCCTTACCCACTGGACCACCAGAGAAGTCCCAACAACCACTTCATTTAATTTTTATTCAGGAAATACTGAACACACATTACAATTTTTCTGGACCATCGATGCAGAGATAATTATTCTAACTAAGGTCACCCAACATGTGTGAAGGAGCATGTTAGCCTAGGACAGATTATCAAGGGTAATCCTCATCTACTGTAATACAAATTTATAATGAGCATCTACTATTTTGTTCCTCCTCTTCCAGCCCTCAGGGATGCTATGATGACTGAAATATGTCTCTGCCTCAGGTTGCTTCTAGTTTAGTAAATCATCCCTCATGAGGTAGGTGAGGTGGGAAGATGATGGAGTAACAGGAAGGATTTAAAAGAACACTATTTGGGGACCCAGACATCTTCTTAGAGTGATTCCATCAAGATATCTTCTTTTGCTTTCCTGGCTTGTATAAATTCCAGCAGAGGTCACATGCACGTGTGGGAGCTTAATAAATGCTCTTTGAAAGTGACGATAATGAATTGTGATATGGAAAATCAGAAACCACTCTCTAGGAGTGTGGCTCAGGGTGTGGAATACTTTAGAAGGAGTCCCTGTGAGAAAAGGCTAAAAGAAGTGGGGTTACTAATACCGTATCATGGAGAAAAGAAGGTTAAGGAGAATTTAATAGCCATCTTCAAACATCTAAAGGGATATTGCTCACGTGTTTTAAAGATCAGTTCTTGTCTACTAAGGACAGGACGTCAGGGAATTATCGTAAACGGGAGCAGGAGGACCTTAGATTAGATATCAATGGGGGGAAAGAAAAAAATCCAGCTGAAAGGATTGTGAGATGCTAGACAGCAACATGATTTAGAGAAATGACATGGTTGTTTTAGGAACAGCAGCTGCTGATTATTAGGGGAATTATAGATCTTGGGGCCTCCAAGTCAGCCAGTTGCTAGTTGAATGATCTAGAGCCAGTGACTTCACCTTTTTAAGGCTCAGTTTCCTCATTTGTTAAATGGGCATAAGAACAATATCTATTTATTGGACTGTTGTGAGGATTCAGTTAGATTGTCTATAAAGCCATTAGGTATATCTGTGCCAGGTTCAGAGCAAGGCTCAACCAATGATGGATGCCATTCATTGTTATTCATCTACTACGGTCCTGCCTGGAAAAAACAAAATGAACAAACAGTACCCCCACTACAAAAAATACCACCCATAAACGTAAGCTCTCTTTCCAGAGGCATCAGACAAACAAATATGGTTGGTATGGTGGGACTTACAATCTCATTGAAAACACCCGATGTGCACACTCAGAAAGGGAAATAAATATAAGATTAAAATAACAGAGTCAGTAGAGTGAAGTGGTTTAGAGCGTGGAGTCAGGAAAATATGTGAGCTCTTAGGAGAGTGCCTGGCACCTAGGAATTGCTTGCCCTTGAAAGAGCAAAACCACAGTGCAAGCTAAGGTCAATTTTGAAGTGAAAGTTTGAAAAAAAAACACCTATAGGGTTCTCAGGTGGGAGAAATTGCTCCAAATTAGTGTGGGCCAAACAAACAGGTGGATAAGACTGGAATGCACTAATCTGTAAATGTACTTGCTCAGAAGGATCTTGGCTGTTTTAAGCAATGATCAATTATTCACTATTTGGACATCCTAACCTTTCATTCTTAAAACATTTGCAGGCACTGCTTTGAATAGCCTACTTGTCAACTTCCAAAGAAAAACAGTTGTTTGTTTCTGATATTTTGAATACACCTAAGAAACAGTCCTCTACATTGTGATTGTATTCTATAAACTTTACTTCATAGCAATGATAACTCTGCAGCAAATTTACTTCTAATATTTATTGAAATATTTTTAGCTGCAAAAACATTTTATGTTCACTATTATTTATTAATGCCCTGTTTTAAAATATTATGCATAAAATTTATTCCAGTGCACATTAGTAAATAAATTATGCTTGTAATTTCTAATTCATTTTTAATTATAAATTTATCCATGTCTACCTTTATTTATGATAGCGGTGTCTCAGTGTTGAACATACTGTATATTAATGGAGACACTGTTAATTATGCATTCTTAGAAGTTGCATTCGACAAAGCACACGAGTCTGTTTTCTTACATCCTAAGTCCTGTTAACATCAATTAATTTAGGAGCTGGAACTCACAGGACTAGCTAACCTTTAAAGCAAGAAAAGGTGCTATTAGAAGCTGGTTATGGAGCCTGGATGTAGGGAGGGACTACATTTATCCATAAATGTAGTCAGAGAGATACTAAAATACCAGCCAGATGTTTCATTTTCACCCCAAGTATCTAAAAAAGGATACCAGAAATAATATTCAGCAAAAAAGACAATAGAACAAAGCTCAGGGAATCTCTGCAAGCCCCCAGAACTGATCTATACTTAAATAGTATCTGCAGAGTGTTATATTTAAGATTTTCTGGTTGGTTAATATTGTGCTTCCCTTCCACCCACCAAACTCACCTTATTACAAGCAATACATTAGCTTTAAAAAATTCTTCACATTGAAATGTTATTTTAATTTGAAAAATACTATATTTCTCTGAAATCGTCCATTTCTTGGAGGCTTCTTTCAAATAGTTTGAATGGATTTTTGACACTTAATTTACTGTTGTCTTGAAATTGCTTTGTACCATAGGAGCAAAAATGCCTGTTTTCCCTATGGGAGGAAAAATATATTTCAAAAGGAGAGGAAACTAAAATTAGGAAAATGGAAGGGAAACATAATCACACATATAAAATATTAAGAACACACATTTGCAGAGAAACTAGAAGGTGCCTCCCTTTTCCCACAGCTCTGGCAGGACTTGAAAGAAAGTTCCTCTCATCTTATTATGTTCACTCTCAGCTTATTGTCATAGATTTGGAAAAGTGGATTTTTCCACATGTGAATTCTCCTTAACAATGTAAGATTTCCAGTTGTTTCATTTCATGTGTATGTTTTGAGTACCTTTTCATTTAACATGCATTTTACCAAGTGTTTATGGTGTTTTATGTTTAAAGTATATTTAAAAAAAAAAAAGAGCGAGAGAGGGAGAGAAAGAAATGTTCCTTTGCTCGTGGCCTCTCAGAGAGATAGATGTATATTGAAAGAATAACAGAAAATGTGATAAATGTTGAACACAGAGAATGAAGCTCTTCATGTGGCCTGTTAGGGAGAAGTGATCTTAGAAAACTTCCTAGAGGTGGAGAAGCAGTATGTGAATTTGGTTTTCAAGAATGAATAGAATATACCTGGGGGACTTACCTGGTGGTGCAGTGGTTAAGAATCCACCTGCCAATGCAGTGGACACAGGTTCGATCCCTGGTCCGAGAAGATCCCACATGCCGCAGAGCAACTAAGCCCGTGCGCCAAAACTACTGAGCCTGCACTCTAGAGTCCTTGAGCCAAAAACTACTGAGCCCGCGTGCCACAACTACTGAAGCCCGCACGCCTAGAGCCCGTGCTCCACAACAAGAGAAGCCACTGCAGTGAGGAGCCTGCGCACCGCAACAAAGAGTAGCCCCCACTCGCTGCAACTAGAGAAAGCCCGCGTGCAGCAACAAAGACCCAATGCAGCCAAAATAAATAAATAATAAAATAAAAATAAAAAGTCTACCACAGCAGCAGTGGTATTGGTAAAAAAGAAAAAAAAAAAAAAAAGAATATACTTAGGAATTCCCTGGCGTTCCAGTGGTTAGGATTCGGTTTTTTCACTGCCAGGGCCTGGATTTGATTCCTGGTCAGGCAATAAGATCCCACAAGCTGTGTGGTGCAGCCAAAAAAAAAAAAAAAGAAAAAGAAAATATATACACTTAATGGTTAGAATGGTTAAAATGGCAATATATATTTAATAAAAACATTTTTCTAAAAGCACATTGGGATTTGTCCTTTAAGAATCCCACCACTCTGTTATGTAGAAACCCAAAATAGCCACTATAGAGGCCACAAGGAGAAAAACCAAGGTGCCCTGGCCAACACCTCTAGCCATCTGAGACCTTCCAGCCATTCTAAGTGCCATCTGACTGAACGCGCACGAGGGAGCCAAGAAGACTGGCAGAACAGCCACCCACCAAGCCACAGAATCTTGACAAATAATAAATGGTTGTTGTTTTAAGCCACTTAACAAAAAAGGAGAGAGAGAAAGAGAGAGTAGGAGTTTACTGAGTGGAGAGAGAAAGGGCAATTGAGGCTTGAGCAGAAATTACACCAGCAATTGCATTTGAGGAAAACAAATGTATGAGAGGTCTTGATTCTTGCTGCCTGTCTCAGTGCAGCGGGCAATAGGAGCTGGTGTTTACAGAACACTCCCTGTGTGCCAGGAACTGTTCCAAGCGCTCTCCATGCATTATTACCTCAGTGGATGTTCACGATAACCTAGATGAGGAGACAGATACACAGAAGGCAAATCATTTGTTGAAGGCCACACAGCTAGTAGGTGTCTTTTTTTTTTAATTTTATTTTTGGCTGCGTTGGGTCTTCTTTGCTGCATGCTGGCTTTCTCTAGTTCTGGCAAGCGGGGGCTACTCTTCATTGCAGTGTGTGGGCTTCTCATTGCAGTGGCTTCTCTTGCTGCGGAGCACGGGCTCTAGGCGCGCAGGCTTCAGTAGTTGTGGCACATGGGCTCAGTAGTTGTGGCGCACGGGCTTAGTTGCTCCGCAGCATGTGGGATCTTCCCGGACCAGGGATTGAACCTGTGTCCCCTGCATTGGCAGGTGGATTCTTAACCACTGTGTCACCAGGGAAGTTCCTAGTAGGTGTCTTTGAACTTCTGTCCATTGCCCCCATTCTAGTCCTGGGGACCAGAAGAAAAGGAACCCCTGTCTCTTATCATGGCCTCCTTTCCAAGTTGGAGCTGAAGTATGGAAAACCTGATTGTCACAGGTATGCTGAGGTACTGGTCCCTGTGCCCTCATGTCTACCAAAGTCCCCAACCAGTCCCTGGCCTAGCACATTCAGTATGTTGTAAAAATATAATTTTTCTGAGTGTGTCAGTTGTCAGGGTCCTAGTCCTATGCACCCCTAGGTCAAGAGATAGGTCAATGTAAGCTCTACTTTTTAAAGCCACTTCCACTCGCTGATACAATTCCTACTCCTTGGAGGCTAAGCCATGCAGTTGGCCTGTCATCACTTCTCCTCATCTAACTACCTTCCTCAGTTGTAGAATGGCTTGGGAAGCACCCCTGGTTTCCTTTCTACCTCATGTCCATCCCTCATCCTGAGAGCTTTTGAGGCCACATGGCATCTCAGTTCCTTGACTGTCTCATCTTCAAAAACGTTTTCCTCCTTTGCACTTCAGCCAGGACCCCACTCTCAGATGGCTCTTCATCTGAGGTTATTCAAGGCGCCCATCTCTTAGGATACCTTCCATCTTTCTGCCTGGTACCATCAGTGACTTCCTTTACACCTGTTTGGGGACCTTCAGGCCAGTGACATGAGCCTTTCCAGAATTCTCTTACTTAACATTTTGAGCATCCATTCTGTGCCTTTTGTTTTAAGCACTCTTAAAAGCCGAGATCTTAAACTCCTTGACCCCATGACACCTGTCTGGCAAACTGTCTTCCTGGGATTAACCCAATTGCTCATTTTTTTGTGTGCCTGTATCTTAACAGTTCAAACTAACTATAGAAAAATCAAACAACCTTCATATTAGTATCACCATAAATTCAGAGTCTCCATTCTCAATGGGGCCCTCAGTGTTCCTGAAATCTTACCATATTTCCCTGCACTCCAACTTACTGCAGTGACTATTTCAAATTCATAGTCAGACTTTACTGTAAGCTTCTTTAGGGTGGAGTCACTATCTGGCTTTTTCACCACTAAATCTCCAGTGCCTAGGATAGGCTTAATACATAGGTACTCAATAAGTATCTGTTTACTGACTGAGGTGTAGTAATAGTGGTAAACATTTTATGCAAATATCAGTAAATGTTAGCTATATGCCGGGCTCTATTCTATGTGAGCTATATGTATTAGCTCATTTAATCCCCACAAACCCCCCAGTGAGGTTAATTAGAACTTTTGTCATGCCCATTTTACAGATAAGGACATTTAGAGAGGCAACTTAGAGAGATGAAGTGATAAAAACTGTAAGTGGTAGAGTGGGTATTTACGCCTTAGAACCTGTAGAGAGAAAGCTTAGTGGGTCCAGTTGAGTTTTTTACTATCAGGCAATTGTGCTTCAGACTGGAGGTCAAGAGACAAGTGAAAATGAAGATTCATATTTAGGAGGGGACAGATAAACTGGTGACCTCAGAAAACAGAATATCCAACCTTGTTCACACCCTTGCTTTGGCAGAGCACCTCCAACAAGCCCCTGATGAAACTGGGGTGGTGTGTGTGCAGAAAGCACATTTGGGTGGTAAGGTGCATTTCTTTTTCTCCATGTGAGCTAAGACATCAAACATATATTTGAATACAAGGGGGTGACGTTCCAGACTACCTCTCAGGTAGGAGAGATATCACTGCACTGCTCGAGTCCTTCTTTCCCCTTCACACTAGTTTCTCCCACTGATTCCCTGAGAGACGGAGAGAGATCACCAACAATGAGCTCCTGTTTGCGTCGGGTCCACATATCTCATGGAAACCTCCCTGCAGTTCTTGGAAGATAATTATCTCCATTTTACAGATAAGAATGACTAATATTTACTAAGTTTATTAAGTGTCTGGCACTGTGCTGAGTATTTTTAGAGCATCATCCCATTCGATTCTCACAGCAATACTTAAAATTGGAACCACTGTATGGGTGGGTCAGAGAAGGGAGGTGTCTTGTCCTTGGATACACAGCAGGTTAGAGTTGGCATTTAAACCCAGGTCTTCCTCATCACTAATTTCTGGAGGAACCAAGGGCTTTTTTCCGTGGAAGCAGGGAGAGAGGAGGAAATTCGAAGGAGAAGGCTGACGTTGATTTTTACCCAACCCAAATCCGGAGGTCAATGTATACTGCCAAACTCCCAGCTCATCTCCCACCCAGGCCTTGGCCAGAGGCGGGGAAGTGGTGCGCACGCGCACGGCCTCCCGTTCGGCCCCGCCCCCCGTAAGGGCTTCCCTCCTTGCTCTTGGCTCTGGGGCTTGCGCGCTACTTCCCCAGCCTACGACTTCTTCCCGGCCAGGGGCTTCCGGTGCGCGGAGTGCGGTTCCGGGTCGTGGCGCGGCTCGGGGCAACAGGGCTGCTTCTCAGCTGGCCAGCGGCGGTGAGCGGCTGGGGCATGAAGGCGATCCCGGAAAGCGGCTGCTGAGCCGGCCGGGAGGAGCGCCAGTCCCCGAGGATTCCGAGAGTGCGGAGCTCGGGCAGGGGCCGGGAGGCGCGGGGGAGCCGAGCCCTCCCCTCAGGAACGTGTCCCAGGGCCGACCCGGCCCGTAGTGTGGCAGCAGCTTCAGGTAAAGGTTGCCCCAGCCTCTAGCTCCTTCGCTCGCTACCCCCGCCAGCCCACCCGAGGAGCCTGGCGGCCCTCCTCACTCCCCCGCGCTCGGCGCTGCCCAGCGGGCAGCCTATCTGGCCCTTGCTCTGGTCTCCCTTGAGCATCCGTTTTCTGGCCCTTTCGTGGAGGCTGCTATGAGCCTGACAGCTGGTTGTGTGATTTGGGGGAGTAGAAACTAGTGGACCTGGTAGTATTGGGGTTTGGGAGGGTACTGTTGACTCCGACAGTTTCTGGCTGTACCCTCGGCAACATCTAGGTGTCTTAATCTTCATAACGAGAAAATCAAGTTTTTAAAGCATTGTCTGTGTAGTCCCTGTTTCCCAGCTCCCCTTAGCTCCATTGCCCCAAAGGGGTAAACAGCCTCGCAGAACTGTTTTTTTCTAGCCAGATTGCTGCTGGAACTTTGATTCAGCTTTTTGTTTATGGGAGTGGCATAGAGTCTTCTAGATCTGTTTAAGGCTGGGGGAAAAAAAATCATTTTAGTTTAAGCAAGAGCATTACTTTAACCGGAGACCCAAAAGTTGACTCAGAGATTGGCTCAATTTTCATTCTGAATGAAGTGATTTTTGAAGCCTCTCCCAATACCTGGCACTGCGCAAAAGCATCATGTTATAAACCAAAACCAGCAAAGTTCAAAACTGCCCCGTGCGTGAACAGTCAAATGGAGACAGGTGTTTACAAGCATCGGTTAAAGCAAAGTCAACGTTCTCATTCTGTCAATATT
The DNA here is from genome assembly GCF_949752795.1 of Hyperoodon ampullatus. Lineage (NCBI taxonomy): Eukaryota > Metazoa > Chordata > Mammalia > Artiodactyla > Ziphiidae > Hyperoodon > Hyperoodon ampullatus. The sequence continues at coordinate 10,067,349 of NC_136919.1, forward strand.
TTGACAAGCAGAAGGGGTGGATTCCTAATTTAAAATAGCAGAAAAGAAGGCACCATGTTTTATTCTTCATATTCTGTGAGCTCGCACAAGATGCTCAGTAAACGCTGAAAGAGTTGTTGATGAAGTATTGATATTTGTTTTATCTTTTTCAGTTTACACATTTGCAAGCTTGCTGGGGCCTGTGAGGCATGCTGGCGCTCCCTTTCCCATTCAGCTTTGTGTTCATACCTTCCTTCATCTACTGTGATGCCTGAGTGTACTCACATTCCTCTACACCTCCTGGCTCCTGGCTAACTTTCCAGCTATGCTTCGAAAGGCCCCCTACCCTGATCCTTTACTCTGGCTAAGTAGGACCTAGATGCCTTTGTTGTTTCCTTTGTTTGTTATTTTTTGTAGGACTTTGTCTCTGCCTAGATTTCTCTTTTTCTGTTTCCACCTATTGAGAGGTTACCATGGCCCAGCTGAAATTGGCCTTCCCTCAACCAGCTCAGGGCAGTCTCAGCTGGAAATGATTTCTTTTCTAGAATCCTATAAACACTCATTATTATATCTACAATTATTTCACTTAGCAAACATCTACTGAGTATGGATATATACCAGGTACCATGCTAGACAATGTAGAGATAAATAAGACTCAGATCTTGTCTGCTCAATTTAGTGAGTGAGATAAGGAAATAATTCTAACACAGAATGGTATGTACACTGTGGGAGAGTTCTTTCTGTGATCCAGTGGTAGCACAGAAGAGGGGGCGTTATTCACTTTTGAGGAGTGTGCTATGTCCAGGTAATGTTTCATAATGTGGGGTTAACTAAGCTTTGTTATTTACTATATTGGAGATTATGTTAGGTTTCTCTTGTTTAATCATTTTAACCTCAATTCACAGATTAGGAAGGCTCAGGATAAATTACACATCTGGTATGAGACAGAGCCAGGATTCAAACCCAGGTCTGTCTTATGCCTACATCCGTGCCTTTTCCATTATGTGTTTTTCTTTTCTCACACCATAGCTCTCTGTGTGCAAATACATATTGAAACAGCTATACAAGAGAAGAAATACCAATGTCAATATGAATGTCAGATAGTCCTCTAAATGTAGAGAAGACCTTAATCTTCCAAGGCAAGAAGGTAGTAGGTGGGTCAGCTCAACGTTGAATGAGTGGACCAGACATTCTGTAGAGAACAACCATGGATGCTGGCTTCAATTTTTGGTCCTTCATCTTGCTAGATATGTGACCTTTGGCAAGTTTCTTGATTCTAAGTATTATTTCCTTCAAGTATAGTTTGGGATGGGGGATGATAGAGACTTCATGAAGTGTTGTGAGCTAATGTGGGTAAAGGGCCTGATTCGTGGCAAGGTTCCCCTGAAAATAGCTGTAAGATGCAAAGATGCAATGCCTGTGGCATGGTTTTAGAGTAGTGAGTAGACCAGCCTGAATAAATCAAACCATTGCTTCTTTCAGTGGGAATACTGGGAAGTAAAGTTGGAGGGTCAGGAGGGGGTCAGAGTCAGGGCTTGTGTGTTGGGCAAGAGAGGTCACTTCCAGTTTCTGCTCATAACCTTCCCTGTTAATAAATACCTTGAAGATCTATGTTTCATTCAGCTGTGCCAGGGAAAATGTTAGACCCAGGGATACAGAAAGGAGTATAACCAGGTCCCCACCCTGAGGTTGTCGACACTCCCATGGGGCAGACATGTTTGTGCAGGTGAACCACAGTAAAGCGTAGTAGGTACTAAGATAGCAGTCCCCACAGGGTACTGTGGAGCACAAAGGAGGAAACAATGATAACGGTAGCTAATGAGCACTTGCTGTGTGCCAGCATTGTGTTAAATGCATTCTCTCATTCATTCCTCTATAGGATGGTGTTATTAGCGTTCTGATTTTACAGATGAGGAAACTAGAGCACAGAGGTTAAATGAATTCCTTTAGTTTATGCAGTTGTTGGAGCTGAGAGTAGAGGGGATTATCTGCCAGACTTCGGTAACTCCACTCTTCGGCACTACGCCATGTTGTGTCTTTGTGATGTGGGTGGCTTCGGAGAGGAGCTAGCCCTTGAGCCCCAGCTTCAGCGTGTGCCCGTCACCATGCTGGGCAGTAGGAATAATGAGGAATGAACATGGCTTCTGCGCTCAAGGAACTCATCACCTCATCTGTCCCGTTAAATATATATACTTAAGTGGGGTGTTTGTTTTGCTTGTTGATTCATAACTGAAGACTTTAGAAACTATTGCATTTCAGTAGATTATATGTGCTTCAGCTGAGAGAATTTGCTGTAAATCTGTTATTTTGATATGTAGGCCTTATTGTTAAGGACGCAGCAATAGATGCCAAATTATTATGACAAGGAATTCTGTCACATTGCATTTTTTCTCTTATGGGAGGTACCCTGACCTTGTGTTTTCTGTGAGTTTGAAGGTTTTGACTCAAAAGTTAGTACATTTCAGCTTGTGTTAAAGTAATTGAGTGCTTATAGTCATCGTTAAATGTTTCTGTATACCTTATTTCCTTCAGTCTTTATTTTTCTGTGAGCTAGGGTATTACCAATTTAACACGAGTAGCCTAAGCCTTAGTGGTTAAGTGTGTTACCCAAGAGTCATACAGCTAGTGAGTTGATAACGCAAAAAAAAAAAAAAAGTTGGCCAAAAGAGTAAACAAATATTTATTAATTTAGTTCTCTTTTGAACTCTACCTCAGGAGTGTCCAACTCAAATGCCCATGATGTAATATAAAGAGTAGGACAGACCTTGTGAACTGGAGGGCCCATGACCAGTCAGTCTGAAGGCAGCAGTCACTACTCAGCTCCAGTTGCTTGTCGCCGTGTGAGGAAGTGGACCCAGTGTCTCTAGATCTTCCAGTTGTTTTCAAGAGATGCTGGAAATCTGGATTTTAATGTATTTAGTTTATAAAACTGCCCTTAAAAAAATTATCATGTAGACCAAAACACATTTGTGGGCTGTGTACAGTCTTAGGCTGCCTGATTGTGAACTCTGACCTACCTGCTCCCTGAAATTTTGATACCCACTGTTCAAAGCAGGAGGTACAACAACTGTTGTGATTATTGATCAGAAATCTACTGGTGAATTGCTAGAGTGAGGGGGTGTTGTATTTGACTCATACTGATATCTTTGGGGAAGTGGCAGGGTAAATGCTTTTATTGTATGATCAGGCTAAATTTCTGGAGGGATGGAGTTTGGATGAGGTGATGATGACCCTGTAATACTTTTGTGCCCTTAGCACTTTAAATGCTGCCAGATCTCTTGTCTCCTTTGGTACTCTCTACAGTACATGAAGTGAACAAGGGGGGTTATCATAACCTCTTGAGATGAAGAAATTGGTGCCCAGTGAATTACAGTTTAGTAGAAAGTGCACTAGACTGAGAGGGACTTGAATTCTGAATGCAGGTATGCCACTAACAGCCTTTTGGTTTTGGTCAAGTCACTTACAAATCTTTGTATCTTATTTCCAATCTGGATGATAATGAGGGAGCACAATTGAAGTCTTGGTGAGGTCTTTTCAGGATGCCAAGCTTTCTGATTCTAATTGACATGCTTAAAGCTGCACAACTGATTACTGGCAGACTCCAGTGGAGAACAGTTCAGATCTAAAATGCTGCTTCTCTCTTTTTTTGGGGGGGTGGTGGTGGTACGCGGGCCTCTCACTGTTGTGGCCTCTCCCGTTGCGGAGCACAGGCTCCGGACGCGCAGGCTCAGCGGCCATGGCTCACGGGCGCAGCCGCTCCGTGGCATGTGGGATCTTCCCGGACCGGGGCACGAACCCGTGTCCCCTGCATTGGCAGGCGGACTCTCAACCACCGTGCCACCAGGGAAGTCCTTGCTTCTCTCTTGATGGCAGGTGGGGAGCCACTGTTCAGCTCTTCCCTCTGTTCTTTGTTCATTACTTCTGGGAAAGGACCTCCCCAGATGCATACAGTGCTTTGTTGACTCTGTATACACAAGATTGGAAGGAGGCAGAGAGACACCCAGCCTAGTGAGAGAAATATGGTCAGGAAGCTTCCAGCCCAAGAGTTTAATTTATTTTTATTTTAATACCCAGCTTCCACAAGGTGAAAATTAAAGAAATATTGGTGTTCTAGATATTTGTTTTCATTCATACTCTATCGTATAAGGAAATAACATAGAATATAAAAAAATGAAGAAAATAAATCCTGAGCAGTCATTCAGAATTTATTAACTCTAGTTGGCAGCAGTCTAGGCATATTGAGGAAATAGATTTAATATAGGAAACACAAAATTTGGACCCAAGGAAGAAAACAGTTTTAAATAATGCAAGTGAGAAAAATGGGAGAAGCCACTTAACAAAACTTAAATTCTGGAAATAGCAAGAAGGTATTAGAATAGTGGAATTAAATTATGGTAATCGCTTGTGAAATAAATTGAATATTATGTCACATTTACCCCTAAATACATGCAGTGTTAGAGTCATACTTGAGTATACTTTTATGAATATGCTTTTATTATTGATGCTCTCAAAATGGACCAAATGTGTAAAACTTCAAAAAAAATAACATTTTTTAGTTCCCTATGGACTCATTTTAAGGTACTGTATTATAAATAAATACTGTTTCAGCAGAGACATAGGTAGAAAATTGTTTGAAAGATGGTTTTCTTTTTAAAACAAGTAAATTATTAATCTGTACTTTAGTTGCTGACATGTAGGAGACTAACAAAGAAGAACTGAGGTGCAGACTTGAATCTTGAAGCAGTGTGAGGTGGGGCTTTGGAGTCACACCCACCTGGATTTGAATATTGGCTCTTTCGGTTATTAACTGCATGATCCAGACAATGCAAAATGAGGACAGTACTGCCAGTCTCATATGATACTTGTGAGGATTAAATGAAACAGTTTATGTAAGTACCTAGTACCATGATGCTTTTGGAGGGCTGTAGGTACCTGCATTCAGAGGCACAAGCCATTCAGATGTTAGTATAATGTAACAAGAAATGATTTTATGGAGTGGTTGTAAAGGAATGAGACTTGTTTTCATGCCTGGATCATGAAATTAGTCTTGTTAATTTCTAGTTGTGCTTTGTGAATTGGTGTACCTGTCAACTGTGCACTGTTGAGAAAAGGGTTTCAGTATGCTATTTTTAGGCTGTTAAATGAATTGATCTGTTAATTAACAATAAACACTTTCAGTTGTTTATATTACCTTTTTGTGTGCCCATGAGTATCTTCTGAAGTTGTTAGAACTAGGAGTATATTATGTTCTCCTCGTCCCCATCTTATAAATGCTGAAACTGAAGCTTAGAGAAGTAAAGTGATTAAAGGTAGAGAGCTACTGATAATGGCAAAGCTGGGATTTGAACCTTTGGTTTTTTTACTCTAAATACCACAGTGCTTTTGTCGCTATTCCATGCTGCTCTAGATTTGGTTATTGGAACTGGCCCTTGTTTTGGGAGGATCATCAGCTGTGGCCCTTCTTACTCATTTTAAACTTAATGCCTGTAGGGGACTTCCCTGGTGGTGCAGTGGATAAGATTCCGTGCTCCCAGTGCAGGGGGCTGGGGTTTGATCCCTGCTCAGGGAACTAACATGCATGCCGCAACTAAGAGTTCACACGCCGTAACTAAGGAGCCCGCCTGCTGCAAGTAAGGAGCCGGCAAGCTGCAACTAAGGAGCCTGCCTGCCGCAACTAAGACCCAGCGCAACCAAAATAAATTTAACAAAACAAAACAAAACAAAAACTTAATGCCTGTAGAAAGTTGTTATTGATTATGTTACGAGAGTGCTTGGTTACAGGTATACTCTTATGATTTGAAGTTTAATGATTTAATAAAACTCTAATAATACTCATTGCTGGCAGAGGTTGGTAGTTAGATGATCACCCATATCAGTAGTGGGAATAAAAATTGGTAAAACTTCTCTGGAAAGAACTTTGGCAGGATTTTTCACAAGCCTTTTTAAAAAGTCATGTATGGGGCTTCCCTGGTGGCGCAGTGGTTGAGAGTCCGCCTGCCGATGCAGGGGACACGGGTTCGTGCCCCGGTCCGGGAGGATCCCACATGCCGCGGAGCGGCTGGGCCTGTGAGCCATGCATGGCCGCTGAGCCTGTGCGTCCGGAGCCTGTGCTCCGCAACGGGAGAGGCCACAAAAGTGAGAGGCCCGCGTACTGCAAAAAAAAAAAAAAAAAAAAAAAAAAAAAAAGTCATGTATGCCTTTTGAGCTTGTAATCCCATTTCTAAGAATCTTTGTTAAAGAAATAATCAGAAATGTAGAAAAATGTTCATGTTCAGAGGTGTTCACTGTGGAAGTATTTATAATAACAAAAATTAGAAACAACTTTAGTAGCCAACAAAGAGGTAAGAGAAATGGAAAAGCCATAGAATGGAAATATTGTACAAGCATTTTAGATGTTTTAGAAGAATTTTAGTGACTTAATATGCTCATCATATAATATGAAGTGAAAGAAGGATATAAAACTAAAGTATGATCTCAATTAATGTCAAACACACAAAGAAAAAAACAGGTGGTTAGATTATAGGTCTTTATGCTCTTCTGTTTTCCAAAATACTCTCTGATAAACATAAATTACTTTTCAATAAAAAATCCTTTTAATTAACTTGTAATTGAGAAATATGAGTAGAGCTAGTGCACATCATTTTGACCAAAAAGTTTTTCCTGAACAGGTGATCTGAAGTTATATTGGGTTGGCCAAAAAGTTCATTTGGTTTTTCTGTACGATGGCTGTAGTAGCACTTAGTTGTCTTTAACTTCATTCGAAACAATTTTGTTAGATTGTATTGTGACAGCTATCATATCAGCGTACATTTAAAAAAAACTTAAAATTGGTGAATTTTTGTGTAGCCATTTTAATATTGAAGATGGAAGATAAAAAAAGCAAAATTTTCGGCATATTATGCTTTATTATTTCAAGAAAGGTGAAAATGCAACTGAAACGCAAAAAAAGATTTGTGCAGTGTATGAAGAAGATGCTGTGACTGATCGAACGTGTCAAAAGTGGTTTGCAAAGTTTCATACTGGAGATTGAAGTTTCATACTGGAGATTTCTCGCTGGCCGATGCACCACGGTCAGGTAGACCATTTGAAGTTGATAGCGATCAAATTGAGACATTCATTGAGAACAATCAACGTTATACCACACGGGAGATAGCCGACATACTCAAAATATCCACATCAAGCCTTGAAAATCATTTGCACCAGCTTGGTTATGTTAATCACTTTAATGTTTGGATTCCACCTAAGGCGAAAAAACCCTTCTTGACCATATTTCCGCATGCAATTCTCTACTTAAACGTAATGAAAATGTTCCGTTTTTAAAACAAATTGTGATGGGCGATGAAAGGTAGATACTGTACAATAGTGTGGAATGGAAGAGATCATGGGACAAGCGAGATGAACCCCCCACCAACCACACCAAAAGCCAGTCTTCATCCAAAGAAGGTGATGTTGTGTATATGGTGGTATTGAAAGCGAGTCCTCTCTTATGAGCTCCTTCTGGAAAACCAAATGATTAATTCCAACAAGTACTGCTCCAAATTAGACCAACTGAAAGCAGCACTCGACAGAAAGCATACAGAATTAGTCAACAGAAAACGCATAATCTTCCATCAGGATAACGCAAGACCTCATGTTTCTTTGATGACCAGTCAAAAACTGTTACAGCTTGGCTGGGAAGTTCTGATTCATCTGCCATATTCACCAGACATTGCGCCTTTGGATTTCCATTTACTTTGGTCTTTACAAAATTCTCTTAATGGAAAAAATTTCAGTTCCCTGGAAGACCGTAAAAGGCACCTGGAACAGTTCTTTGCTCAAAAAGATTAAAAGTTTTGGGAAGATGGAATTATGCAGTTGCCTGAAAAATGGCAGAAGGTAGTGACACAAAACAGTGAATACGTTATTCAATAAAATTCTTGGTGAAAATGAGAAATATCTTTTATTTTTACTTAAAAACAGAAAGAACTTTTTGGCTAACCCGATAGGATTGTATTTTCAAGCTAGTTTTAACCTCAGTTGTTTTACACTTAGGATATGGTTTCCTGTATCTTGACATACATGATGTTGAGGTTCCCAGGCTAGCACTCCTCTCCTCCTCAAAAATATCTTGAAAGAAGGGTCATATTTGTGTAGGTGGTACCAGTGTCCCAGTGCTACCATCACCTCTTTAGTGGCCAGTGGGTCAGTGAGTAGCCCTGTGACAGCTCTGTCTTTCAGAAAGAGTACATGCCTATTATTTGTAAGGCTGGTCATTGGTATATAGAGCTTTTTTTGTGAGTTGAATATTTGTACCTTGGTAAGTGCTTTTTTGGTATGGAAAAGTGTAAGTGTGAATTTCTATCTCACTTTTGAAAAATTTTGTAAGAAAAAAAGATCAAAGTTTGACTTTTATTTTTTGTGATAGCAGTATTCAGGATGTATGAATATTAAAACGTCATGAAGAATTGTGTCTTTTACTCTTTTCTAATTATATACTTCCTAAATGAAATTACAGTAGTTTCAGCATGTACCGTTAAGCATGTCTAGTTTTTTTAAAAATGTGCATGGTAATTCTCGTATATACAATATACAAAAGCATGCAGAAATTTAACGAAGTATTTGAGCATATTTAAATTAGGAAAATACCAGGCAAGATGTTTCGTTTTGTAAACTGCTTCTGTCCAAAGCATTCTGTATATTATCAGAATGAAAAATGACAGCACTTTGTCATCTGTTCAAATTGATATTGCACTCTTTGCAATGACAGCTGAAAAGGCCCACAGGTGCCATATAAAGAGGTGACCATGTTGTCATATTTCATTTCGGCATCCCTCTGCAAAGCCATAATTACCTAATTAGGTTGTTAATTAGGAGATTAGCATTTCACTGTATTGATAGAATGCTCTTTACCGGCGTGGGGCTAGATACAGATTTGTCTGCCCTAATTTATAATCTCTGGCTTTTTTGTGCTTATTTATTTGCTTAAGATCCTGATGTGGGGCAATTCAGTTTACCTGAGAAACAGTTTGTTTACAAGCCAATGAAGCTTTGATCGCAGGATTAAAGTTGCTGAGTTAAAATAAGAACAGAATAAAAAGGGTGGTCACATCCCCAAAATGATAATAAAAATTCTGAGTTGGTATAACTTGTGTTCTCATTAGCATAGGGAACAAGCACATGATAAGAATTGAAATTGTTGGTATTAAGAAAAAATCCAAAATACAAAAATGAAGTCTGAAATGTGATAGAGATTTATATGTATCTAAACTAGGTGAGGGAAACTAGTTATCTTTAATAATAAATCTCTGTCACTTGTACTTGAGACATAAAATGTGTTAAGTATTTTTAATGTATTTCAGAAGCTGAAGCTTGGTTAATGATTTCAGAACAAATATATTCAGTCTTCAGTTTAGACTTCCTTAGATAGTCATCATGCATCAGGGTTTATTTCATTTGTACCTTCTGATCTTTAGTTGGTGCTTGGAACATTCTCTTCCCACAGTCTTTGCAGTCCTGAGTGCTTATGGAATTTGAAGTATTTCACAGTAACCTTCACTTGGTGAGCTATTTGGAGTTAAGTGGTGTTTCTATCAAGTATGTGGACATTCTTTTTTGGTGGGGAGAAGTGGGCTGGCAAAAAAAAAATTTCCGCTTATTTTTACTCCAGTGCAAGATTTGACAATAATGTTTGTGATTTGCATTGTATATACCTTTACCACTCTTTCCAGTTAAGGAGATTTAAGTCCTAAAACTGAACAATGTTAGGAGTACCATTCCCCCTGGGGTAGTAGTTTACCTCCTTTTGATTATATTTAGTATTAGCGATTAAAGTTGTAGAAAGTACATATGTGCTTAAGCCCTTTTCCCCATGGTTGTTATGAAAAATTGGATTTGGCTGTATCTGTAATTTTCTTCAAAATTAAAAAAAATTTAAAATATTTTATATGAAGAAAATATTACATGCAAAATGTTCTATTTAGTCAGTTCAGTTTTTTGCTTAACTGCAATCATTCACTTATTCAGTCAGCATTAGCTGAATATATATTAGGCATTAGTCATATGTCTGGGAATCGAGCAATGAAAACTACGGGCACGGACCCAGTGCTCGTGGGATTTGCAGTCTAGTAACAGAAGTGCAGCGTAGTTTGAGGAGTAAAGCCTAGCGTGAGAAGTGTTAGAGTAATGAGAGTCAAGGTGAGTATGGAGGAGTACCTACCCTAGACTTGATAAGGTCAAACCTTCCAGGCCGGTGCTGTCTAAATTGGGATCTGAAGGGTGAAGGAGAAAGTGATGTTTAAGCCAAGTGGAAGGAGAGAAAAAACTGTTTTAAAGGCTAGAAGAACACTAAAAGTTGAGAATGGCTAGAGTAGAAAGAACAAGGGGGATAAATGGAAGATGGGGCTGCAGAGGAAGCAAGTTCAGTTATATTAAAGAGTTTGGGACGTTATTGAAGGGTCTTAAGACAAGTTAGGAAGCACTTGCTATAGCCTAGGTGAGAGAAGGTGGGATTGGATAATGGAGAGAAAGAGAATGAATGAAATCTAGAGAGAGAAGAGATGCATAGTATTGGTAATTAAATGGCGGTAGGCTTCACAGAAAGGAGTCAAGGATTCAAATTTGGACATTCTATTTGTTTCCTAATTTTAAGTATGAGAATATGTGTTTAAGTACCTCATAGAGAAGAGGTCCATGAGTCTTATTTTCCAATATGACCCCAAAATATACAGTACTAGCAACTAGTTTTCTTTTTGGTGAATTGGGGAGAATACTAACATTTGAGTGTCACTGTTGGGCCCTACCTTGTGAGAGCAGCTTTGTGAGGTATGAGATAATGTCTTACTGAGGTCCAGAGGAATTGTGACTTTGCCAGTTTTCTCAGCTACTGGGTGGTAGAATTGGGAGCACACACAAGCTTTCCAAAGCCTTTATGTTGTCTGTCATGCCATGTTGTCTTCCTTGTTGTGTCCCCCTCCCTTTGTTTATTCCAAAGTGAAGAGAATTACTCCCCAAGGACCAGTAGCTCAGTAGGTTGCTGACAGAGGCATTGTGTAAACTCTGTGACTTCCCAGGCCCAGCTCTGGGGTGGATTAAAGCAGTGTCTGGTGCTTTGGAAGGAGAAGCTGCTCAGTGCAGGAGTGCTTGCTTCAACAAAGTCACAAGTTCTGTTGTGTTTTCTGGCACTAGGCTTTAATCTCCCCCAATAAGAAATGTAGATCGGCTACCTCCACACAAGGTCACTAATGTATAGAAAGTTCTCCTCCTTTCCCCAGGGGAAAAGTCTTGAAATCTCTGATTCTTGGGTGAGGAATTTGACATCTCTTTGATGTAATCAACTTGTATTACAAATTGTTTAAAAAAATTTTATGGTTACTGTCACCAGTACTGTTCAATTAAGTGATTTGTTGGTATCCTTGTGTTGGAATCACCTGAACTAGAAGAAATTCTAGGGTGCAGCATGGATTCTAGCCTCTCTGTGTTTCTACCCCACCCCCTTTTAAAATTGAGATATAATTCATGTATCATAACATTTACCCTTTTAAAAGTGTACACTTTAATGGTTTATCACCCCCAAAGAAACCTCATACCCATTAGCCCTCACTCCTCATTTCTTCCTCCGCTACCACTGGCAATCATTAATCTACTTCCTGTATCTATGGATTTGCCTGTTCTGAACCTTTTATATAAATGGAATCACACAATATGTGGCCTTTTGTGTCTGGCTTCTCAGCATAATGTTGTCAAGGTTCATCCATATTGTAGCATATATCAGTACTTCATTTCTTTTTTTAAAAAATAAATTTATTTATATATTTATTTTTGGCTGCGTTGGGTCTTTGCTGCTGCACGCGGGCTTTCTCTAGTTGCTGTGAGTGGGGGCTACTCTTCGTTGTGGTGCACAGGCTTCTCATTGCGGTGGCTTCTCTTGCTGCAGAGCACGGGCTCTAGGCGTGCGGGCTTCAGTAGTTGTGGCACGAGGGCTCAGTAGTTGTGGATCGCGGGCTCTAGAGCACAGGCTCAGTAGTTGTGGCGCACGGGCTTAGTTGCTCCGCGGCATGTGGGATCTTCCCAGACCAGGGCTCGAACCCATGTCCCCTCCGTTGGCAGGCGGATTCTTAACCACTGTGCCACCAGGGAAGTCCAGTACTTTATTTCTTTTTATTGCTGAATAATATCCCATTGTATGGAAGTACCACATTTTGCCTATCTGTTCATCAGTTGATGGAGGTTTGGCTTGTTTCCACTCTTTGGCTATTATGAATAATACTGCTGTGGACATTCTTGTACAAGTTTTTGTGTGAGCATATGTTTTCAGTTCTATTGGGTGTATTACCTTGGAGTGGATTACTGGGTAATAAGGTAACTCTGTTTAACAGTTTGAGGAACTGACAAATTATTTTCACAAGTGGCTGCACCATTTTACATTCCCTCCAGCAGTGTATAAGGTCTGCCGCCTTTCTGCTTCCACTTTCTTCAGGCTTTCTATTGCTCTGGTCTGGACTGGAAGCAACCCTAGGCATTCCATGAGCCCTTTTGTCTTGATGAATGGGAAATTTTCCAATTTTATCTCTTCAACTACATTCACTCTACAAGCATATGTGTACCAGGCCTTATACTGGACGTTAGTGACAGGAAGCCAAATAAGGCTTCTAGTCCTTTCTTCTTAAGGACTCCACAATCCAGTAGTTGGAACTTCTTACTAGGACATGCAGGGAGAGGGAAAAGCCAGTGAAGAAAGTACAGTTGACCCTTGAACAACATGGGTTTGAACTGCACCAGTCCACTTACAGGCAGATTTTTTTTTCAATAAATACAGTACGACAGGATCTGTGATTGGCTGGATCTGTGGATGTGGAACCATGGATGCGGAGGAGGGAGGGCCAACTATGGGACTTGAGCATCCACAGATTTTAGTATCTGCGGTGGTCCTGGAAACAATCCCCCAGGTTTACTGAGGGACGACTGTAACTGCTTAGATATTTGTGGATTTCCACAGCACAGATCCTAACTTTAGAATCTAGGCAAAGGTTGAGTTGATTTTCGGAGATTTTCGGGGGTTTCTTTTTCTTGGCCCATCCTTTAACTACAGTCATCCTCCTGTATTTGCAGGGTGTTGGTTCCAGGACCTTGAGGATACCAAAATCCACAGATGCTCAAGTCCCTCATGTAAAATGGCATAGTACAGTTGGCCTTCCATATCCTGGGTTCTGCTCTGTGCATTCATCCAACCAACCAAATTTGATCTGCAGCTGGTTGAATCTGCAGATGCCGAACCTGCATATACTGAGGGAGGACTGTTTTACTGTTCCTTGGGTTTTGTCACTAGGTTACTGCTCATTTCCTTGCATATTTTCCCTGGGTAAGCTCATTCACATCCATGGCTTCGTCTGTCATTTATATGTTAATGTCTTCCAAATTTGCTCAGATCTTTCTCCTAGGCTTCAGGTTTGCCTGTCCTTCACGTGTCACTTATATGTTGTTGTCCCAGATTTGCTCAGACCTTTCTCCTGGGCTGTTAGGTTTGCATCATGATGGATCTCTGTTTGGGTAATCCATGGACATCTCAAGCTCATTGTGTCTGAAACATAGTTCCTCATTTCCCCTCTCCCTGTTAAGCTGTTCCTACTTTTCAGTTCACAGTTTCATTTGTTGGTGCTGTCATGCAAGCCGTACACTTTCGCCTTCTCCTTAACCCTCCACATCCACTCAGTCACCAAGTTCTACCAATTTTATCTCCTAAATATTTTTTTAAACTATTTCTTAAGTTCATAGGCCTATCTTTCACTGCCTTACTTTGGATTTCATCATCTCTTCCCTGAGCTGTAGTCACAGCTTCATAACTAATCTTGTGTCTTGTCCATCAGATTAATTTTCTGTGCAACTGCCAGAGCAGTCTCTCTGAAATGCTAACCTAAACAGCAGCTTTGAACTCCTGGTAGTTTTAGTTGCTAACTACATGTTCTGCTGTATGTTATTTTAGTGCCTTTTCTCTTTGAAAAAAGCTGGATGAATGAATCATCTTTGAAGATTCATTTTAGACCAGGGAATAATAGCAGTAACAATAATAGTAAACATTTGTATAGTGCTTACCATGGGCCTGGTGCTTTTATACACATATAACATATATGATTTCTTTCAGTCCTCACAATAATCCTATGAGATAGGCACCAAAATTGTTCCCATTTATAGATGAGGAAGCGGAGGCACAGAAATTGTTACTTGCCTTAGGTCCCATGGTGAGTGAGTGGCTGAGTCCAGATTTGAACCTAGGCAGTCTGATGCTCTTAAGTTTCTCCTGTGTCCCTTTCCCCAACCTTCCTGATTCCCTCCACTTCCCCCACTCCAAAGGTTAATTATCTTCTCCCTGCTATTGCAATAACCTATGCAGGGCCTGATGTTAATCCGCGGTTCATAGGACAGATCGGGAGCACATTTTATTTTAAACATTTTTGAACAAGGAGCCAGCATTATGGACTGTTTAATTGCCTGCTCCCTCTTGCCCCTGTCTTAAGGTGGCTAAGTTGGAAGTGATCACTTCCATTACCTTGATCTTAGTCACCTCTGTGAAGCCTTGTCTGAGCATCTAGTTTCCTTTAGATAGCTTTCCTTTGTGTTTCCATAGTACTTTGTTATATAGAATCCTCCAGCATTGCTCTCATCCTTTACTGTGACCATTTATGTACTCTTCTTCTTGCTTGACTGTAAGCCTTTTGGGGATAGGGACTATGACTTGTTACTTTATACTCCTAATTCCCAGCATGTAGTAGGTATTCACACTTGTCGAATTTCTTGAATGAACAGGTAAGTCCGACCCATATCTAGACTAGTGAGAGAAGAGGATTCAAAGTGTGATGAAATGGACTTAACCTGGAAATTCGAGGCAGCATATAATAGCTGTTCCGAGCAGGGGTTGTGGAGCCAGGCTGCCTAGGTTTTATCTTGGTTCTACCTCTCACTAGTTATGGGGCCTTGGGCAAGTCTCTGCCTCAGTTTACTGATTTGTAAAACATAAATAGTAATAGAGTCCACCTCTAACAGTTTTGTAAGTGATGTAAGTGTAAATAAGTAAGCAGCCTTCTGGAATCAGAGAATTAATTATTCTACTTAAAGTGTATTTTGTGAAACACTCCCACCCTAACTGTATACCATTATAGGCAGAATGAAGCCAGTCCTGCTGCTCTATCCTCATGTTTGATCCATCTGGTAATAGTTTTTTTTAAAAAGGTAATCTAGAAGATATAAAATATACTTGTCAAAGTTAGTGCAGTTTTGTTAATAATAATAACAGTTACCATTTATTGAGGTTATGAAAGTGCCATTCAAATGAAAGTACAAGGCACCTTTCACAGTCACAGAAAAATAGTTTGGGGATTATCTGCTAGTTTAGATTATTTTATGCTGTCCTTCCTTCATTAGGAGTTGAATAAATAAGTTTGATAGTTGACAGCTTATTTTCCCTCCAAACAAATGTAGCTAGAGCAGGAAGAGTCAAGAATATTGCATCTTGGATTTGAATAGTGCTTTTTTACTTTTTGTAAGTATCCCTATGAGGTGGATAAGTAGCACATAGGTTATGGATATTTCACTGCTGAGGGAACAGAGGCGGAGGCACCTAACTCACCTGAAGTCATCCCATAGCTAGTCCCTACGCAGGCTACAGGCAGTAACCTGGAATTCCAGATGTGTTTACTAACTTTAACGCTTCCTAGAACGTAGTTCTAGGAAGCAGTTTCTATACATAATAGCATTTTTTAGAAAAAGGTATGATAGTGCTCACTCAAATCAGTCAGTGTGGTTTACCTTTTAGAGGGTTTGCTGCCAAAATCTTGATGCTATTAAAATCTTTGTCAAAAAAGGAATTCCTCATACCTCTGTTCTTAGAGTCTGAACCACGGCACCGTGATATAAGTAGAACATGCAGTGGAATTCTTCTGGCCTTTGAGGGAAAACAGTATGAAGCAAAAACACACAAACCTTTTTACTTGAACCCTGGGTGAACATCCGATTACATTCTCCTCCTCCACCTCCTCCACCTCCTCCACCTCCTCCACCTCCTCCACCTCGCATGTGATTGGAGTAGAATTTGAGAGCTGAAAAGGCCCTTCTTAATAGTTCATCCTCCCCATTTAACAGATGCAAAAAATGGACTGATGTGTAAAACAGGTTTAAAGAGTTTTAAAGAGGTAACTTGTCCAAGGCCATGTAAGTAGGTCCCTGGTAATTAGGGAATTGGAAGTCGGGTTTCCTGAGTGGTGCTTGCAATAAACTGTGTTGCTTCCCTCAATGGATGATATGGTTAACCTGAGAGCCAGGTTAACATAACTATTGAATTCTTCTACTTGGTTAAGCAAACTTCAAATATTGAGGAGACAATAAAAGGAAAATACATCTTAGACTGTAGCAGGAGAACTATCTACTGAACCAGCACCATGGATAAGGGCCCTTTTTTTTGCCCTTTTTTTTTTTTGAAAATCATGGCGCCACCCTTTGGGAACAGGAGAGATTTGTTTTGTCTGTTTATTCCACACTGAGCCCTTGCTGGATGCCAGCCACTTTCTACTAGAAACTGGCAGTACAGTGATGATTAAGACAGTGTGCTTAAGGAGCTGAGAGTTTAGAAGAGAAAACCAACGTACAGACAGTCATTATTATTATTTTTTTTTTTTTTTTTTTTTTTTTTTTTTTTTTTTTTTTTTTTTTTGCGGTACGCGGGCCTCTCACTGTTGTGGCCTCTCCCGTTGCGGAGCACAGGCTCCGGATGCGCAGGCTCAGCGGCCATGGCTCACGGGCCCAGCCGCTCCGCGGCATATGGGATCCTCCCAGACCGGGACACGAACCCGCATCCCCTGCATCGGCAGGCGGACTCTCAACCACTGCGCCACCAGGGAGGCCCCATTATTATTTTTTTTAAAGTGTGATTAGTTTCTTTGTTTATTCATTCATTCATTTATTCATTCCTTAACAAAGCAACCAGAGAGATACTTTTATTTTTTATTATTTAAAAAAATATTTATTTATTTGGTTGCGCTGGGTCTTAGTTGCAGCAGGTGGGCCCCTTAGTTGCTGCTTGCGGGCTCCTTTAGTTGTGGCTCGAGGGCTCCTTACTTGTGGCATGCAAACTCTTAGTTGTGGTGGGATCTAGTTCCCTGACCAGGGATTGAACCCAGGCCCCCTGCATTGGGGGCTCGGAGTCTTAACCACTGCGCCACCGGGGAAGTCCTCAGAGAGATACTTTTAAAATGTGAGTTAGATCATATTGCTGCTCACAGTCTTTCAGTGATTCTCCTTTCTACTTGTAATTAAAGCAAAGTCCTTAGAATTGCCTGTAAGGCTCTACTCACTTTTCCCCACTCTTCAGACCTCATCCTCTACTACTTGCTTCCTTGCTGGGCTCCTTGATACTTAGTGCCAGGCATACTCCCCCTGCTTGGCAACACGCTTCCCTCAGAAATCCGCATGGCTTGTTCTTTCATCTTCAGGGGTTAACTCTCAAATGTCACCTTCTCAGTGAAGCATCCCTTGACTACTTTATTTACAATTGCAGCTGTGGCTCCACCTACCTAGCATGCCCTAGATCTCTTTTCTGTGCTACTTTTCTCCATAGCATTTCTAACTTATTGTATAATTTAATTCTCTGTTTTGTTTGTCTCCTTCATTAGAATGTGAACTCCATGAGGGCAGGACTTTCTGTCTGCTTTGTTTTCTGCTGTACTCTCTGCATCTAGAATAGTGCCTGGCACACAGGAGGCATTCAATAAATATTTGTTGAATGAATAAATTCAACAAACACTTAGCACGTATTACTAACAGGCAATGTGCTGGATTAATTATTTGGTAGAAGTAGTGATGAAGTGCAGTACAGTGGGACCACATGGGAGCAGCTAACCTGGTCTGTGGGATTCATCAGGGAGATTTCCCGAGAGAATTGACCATTGAGCTGGATTTAGAAGAATGAGTAGGAGGAGGCCAGGTGACAGTCTTCAGATCAAGTTATAAGTTTGGAGGAATGTAACTTGTCTTTATTGTAGCAATTTGAGCTGTGGTTCTCCATAGGGTAGGATAAAATTTCAGAAAACAGATGCTAGGAGTTGAACTTTGTTTAGCACCTTCGAAGATTTGAGCATAGATTTTAGTAGCAAAGTTGTATATGTATGTATTAATCTTGGTATTAATGAAACCATTCGGGGGTTGGAAATTACCACAGATTTAGTGGCTTCAAACAACACATCACTGCAAGGTTTCTCGACCTCCACATTATTGATATTGACATTTTGGAGGGTATAAGTCTTTGTTGTGGGTGCTGTCCTGTGCATTGTATGATGTTTAGCAGCATCCTTGGCATCTACCCACTAGATGCTAATAGCACCCACCCCCAGTGTGACAACCAGAAATGTCCTCAGACCTTTGCTCAGGGGAGCAAAATTGCCTTCCAATTGAGAACCACTGCATTAGAACCACTGTATCACTGTTGTTGAGGGTCCAGGGATTTCTGTCTTTAACAACTTTGCAAATGATTGAGGGAGATATATATATGTATCTCTCTATATAGATATATATATACCTTAGCAGAGTAACCACATCTCTGAATTTAGAATTAAAAAATTTGAAATTGGCAATTCCTTAAACACGATATTCATACAACTAACTGTATTAAAGGTAGAAATAAAGTGCTTTTACAACAGTTTGCAGGGACTTCCGTGGTGGCGCAGTGGTTGAGAGTCCGCCTGCCGATGCAGGGGACACGGGTTTGTGCCCCGGTCCGGCAAGATCCCACATGCCGTGGAGCGGCTGGGCCTGTGAGCCATGGCCGCTGAGCCTGCGTGTCCGGAGCCTGTGCTCCGCAACGGGAGAGGCCACAACAGTGAGAGGCCCGCGTACCGCAAAAAAAAAAAAAAAAAGTTTGCGGGGCTTCCCTGGTGGCTCAGTGGTTAAGAATCCACCTGCCAAGGCAGGGGACACGGGTTCAAGCCCTGGTCCGGGAAGATCCCACATGCCACGGAGCAACTAAGCCCTCCGCGCCACAACTACTGAAGCCTGTGCGCCTAGAGCCCATGCTCCACAACAAGAGAAGCCACCGCAGTGAGAAGCCCGCGCACCGCAATGAAGAGTAGCCCCGACTCGCCGCAACTAGAGAAAGCCCGCGCACAGCAACAAAGACCCAACACAGCAACAAAGACCCAACACAGCCAAAAAATATATAAATAAATAATTAAATTTATATTTTAAAAAAACCAAAACAGTTTGGAACCTAGGAATTGGAGAAGGGTTCACAGAGGAAGAAATATTTGAGTTGGACTTAGAAGAAGAAGGTTTGTATTGGAGGATAAGGGTACATCTCACACAAAGGAAGTCTCTTTACCAAAGGCTGGATTGTGTTCAGAATACTCCTGGGAGTTGCCTTCTGGGGAGAAGGGGCAGGTGAATGAAACTGGGTTGTAAAGAGCCCTAAATGTTGTACGTGAAGGTGAAGGGGCTTAGGCTGTTTTCCTGCACTATTTTCATTTCTGTTGTTGCCTAACAAATTACCGCAAACTTAGTGGCTTAAAACAACCCTAATTTATTATTTCTCAGTGGGTCAGGAGTCGTGGCTTCAGCTAGGTTTTCTTTTTTTTTCCTTTTCCTTTTTTTTTTTCTTTCTTTCTTTTTTCTTTGGCTGTGCCACGCAGCTTGTGGGATTTTAGTTCCCTGATAAGGGATTGAAGCCAGGCCCCCAGCAGTGGGAGCGTGGAGTCCTAACCTCTGGACCGCCAGTGAATTCCCTCAGCTGGGTTTTCTGCTAAGGGTCTCAAAGGGATGAAATTAAGGTGTCAGTGGACTCCAGCCTAAGGTCCCCATTTCCTTGTTACCTGTTGGCTGCGACCACTCTCATCTCCTAGAGGCTGCTCTTAGATTCTTGCCTTATAGTTCCATAACATGGTTGTTTGCTTTTTCAATACCGGCAGGAAAATCTCTGGCTTAAAATCTCTCTCCCGGGTTGCTTAGGATGAAGTTGCTTAGAAGCAAGTCAGGTTCCACCCACACTCGAGGGAATAACACAGAGGCATGGATATCAAGAGAAGAATTTCTGGAGCCATCTTAAAATGTTGACTACCATATGTACTTTTAGCTCCATGAAGGCAGTAGCCAGGTCTTTTCAATTTTTTTTGCTCAGCATTGTGTCTCTGGTGCCTGGCACATAGTAAGTGCTTTATAAATATTTGTCGAATGAAATCAATGAATGGTAGCAGTTGAGTGTTACTTATGGTTTCAGCTCTTACACTGGTAATTTCACATGGAGAAGCAGTCTAGTTTCTTTGGCATTATTCATTTCTTTAGGTAAAACTATAAACATTTTTACCTGGAATCTTAAAGTAAAACCTAAAATTATTTGTTTATCATAACAAGTGTCAATCAAATCTGTTATCTCAGAGAGACAACACCCATTGGAAAAATAATTTAGGGCTACATTGCACCAAACTGGCAGATTTCTTGTAACAGCCAGAAATGATGGCAGCTTTGGAGTTGTGGAGGTGGTGGGTAGTTAGGTTGTCTGAAGTTTCACAGCTATTGCTAATAACAACAATTTCAAATAATAAACAAGTATTTCAAAACACTGGAAATACTGATGGTTTTGTAATAACTGCTTTATAATATTGATTTCAGTCTAAGTTGTGCTTAGAACTTTATATATAGTTTGGTGTTATTATTAATTATGGTTGTTCTCCATACTTGTTGTAGGAAACATTTTGAGCAATATTTAGATCTTGAGTTATCTATTGATAAAGGACCATTTTACCTTCAGAAAGTCAGGTATTTCTGACACCAAAGTCTGTGTTTTTCCAGTAGACCTTGCTGTTCAAAATGGGGTTATGAGAATCTCAGTATATGCCAGTCGGTCCTGGAAGCCACAAAGTAAGCAAGGCACATCTTCCTGGACTATCAGTTTTAGTGACTATATTCAAAGGTAAAATATTTTTTTCTATTAAAACAAATACAGGTTCAGTATGTTATAGGATAGAATGTAAAATATGAATGAATTCTAAAAATAAATTTCTTACAGCATGTTGCTTTATGTGGCTCCCCCTAGGTTCTCTCTTACCTTGATTTATGGTTACTCTCCTCTGCCCTTCAGGTGTGTCCGTGGACAAGTTTGAGAGGCACTGTACTGTACCAGTCTCCCTTTAACTGGATCTTGGCAGATGGTAAGATTCAGAGACATTTCAGGTGGAGGTTAGTGGTACAAGGAAAGAAAAATCAAGGGCCAGGGTCCCTTTCCCTCTGTCCACAGGAGATATTTGATAGGAGAGGAGACCTGGTCTCCTGGTAGATTGGTGAGGGTCTGGCTGGTCCCAGATGGCCTCAGTCACTCACGGTGGGGGTGGCATCACAGTAGCTGGAATGATCGACGGCTGAGCCTCTCTGCATTTGGTCTTTTATCCCGAGCTTCTTCCCATAATTCAAATATGGTCCAAAGAAGGCTGTAGCAGAAGCTGCAAAGTCTCTTGAGACCGAGATTCAGAAGTCCCACATTCCTTCAACTACATTCTGTTGGTCACAGCAAATTACAAGTGAGCCCAGTGATGGGAGGAGCTGCAAAGACTCAAAAATCTACCAAGTGACCTTGGGCAAGTTACTTAATGCCTTCAAGCCTTAATTTTTAAAAATAATCTATAAAATGGGGGTAATAGTAACACCTACTTTCTGGGGTGGTAGTAAGAATGAAATATGTTGTTACATGAAAAGTACAGCTGATAGTAAGAAGCTCAGTAATTGTCATCTGTTACTGTCCTTGTGTTTTTGCCTAATGAAAGCCTGCCCATCCTTAAATGCCACCTTCTTCCTTCCTAAAGCCTTCTGTAACTTTCTTGTCTCTTGGAAAATATATTGTCTTAGTGTCTTATTTGACGGGTAGTATATTGCCTTATATTACTGTTATGTATGTACACAACATAGCTCATCTGCTGAAGCCTGTAAGCCTCTGGAGGATGCAGGCCAGTGTTCATGTACCTTTTTGTAGGAGTCCCAGTGCCTAGTTCTCAATGATGTTTAGTGAATGAATCCCATATTATTCGAAAGAAGATAAGCATTTGTTTTCTGTTGTTGTAATTTGGTCTAGTAAGTACTTTTAGTCAAAGTATAGAAATAAAAATGTGAAGGGAAAAATTAAACTCTCTAGATATAAGGTCTCACTGCTTACTGTTTAATTAAGTTAGGCATATTCACATGGAGATTTTAATTCCCTGAGGGGAAAAAATGGCTCAATTTTACTCTTCTAAAAAATAAGTGAAGATTTAATTTAGAGTTAAATTGGAGAGAGTTAGAAAAAGAGATTTAAAATCAATAAAGTGCATTTTATTTTAATGGTCATTTCAGTTATTTTCTAACTCCAGGGGTTATGAATTCTGAACTTTAATTAGATCAAAGAACTTTGAAATCTTAGTAAAAAACAGGGTCTGATGGTTTTTATAAATGTACAGAATAAAAAGGCTTTGTTTTTCTAACTTGTGATCATTTCTTGTTGTGCAAAATAAATGTGAGTGCTTCTATAACATTCTTAAGGAATCTTGTGTAGGAATCAGGTTCAACGTGCCTAATGCTAATGGCATGAAGTCGGGGTACAGTGTGGAAAGGTAAAAAAAAAAAAAAATCTTGCATCTGCTGTTACATGTTGTTAACTCCCTCAGCAGACTTTAAATCATTTCAAGTACAGTAATAGTGTGGGAGGTAAATTAACTAACCATTAACAATCTTATAAATACACAATTAACATGCCAACATTTATATGACACATTGATGGGGCAGCAGTAATTTTTGATTGGGAGTTTGCAGACCTTTGAGAAGCCCCAGGCTGTTGCTTATTCAGACAGGTTTTCACAGATTGCAGGTGAGGGCAGCTTGAAGTCTGTCTGGCAGAGGGAAGTGAGTGTGTAGTGTTTTGAAAATCCAGGAACAACCACTGGCTGGACTTGAGCATTTGAAGTCACGTTGCTATCTCAGGTCCTTAGGGAGTGAAGAAGTATAAGGAGGGCACATTTGCTTCTGGTGGAGTTATTTAAAGAGACAGAATATTTTAGGTATGGACTTTGTAGCTGAAGTTGCATGAATTTCTAGGGATTTTCAGAAAGATACTTAGACCTAACTGGGGATTTAAAGTAAACCCTTCTCTGTGGTTTCAGGTCAACAAGTAGATGATCTCTGGAGTTCATTTCATGTGTAAAATTTTATGATTTTTAGTTTTGAACAATTATTAAGTGTGCTGCTTATTTCTTGCTGTTGTACAAATCACTGTTGCATTAGTGGAGGGAAGGCTAAGGGTCTAGTCTACTGCATAACACGTTTACTGTCTTACATCTTTCACAAGGACCCATGGGAGAAATTTCTCTCAGGCCCTGGAACTCAACAACAGGATTTTAAAAAATCATGTTTATTATAGCTGTTGTAGTTTTTGTTCCTCTTTGTTTTGAGAGGCTATAGAGTGGTTAAGATCCCAAGCTCTTGGGTTTGATTCTTGGTTCTATTTACTTATTAGCTGTCTGGGTTTGGGCAGGTTTCTTACTTTGCCTCAGTTTTTTCATCTATAAAATGGGGGTAAAAATAGTTACCCTCCTATGGGGTTATTTTGAGAATTATATGAATTAATCCATGTAAAAAGGAAAAACAAGTCTAGCTTTTATAATAAGTTAAAGTTAGTTATTATCATTGCTTTTTGCTTCTGGGATTCTCCATTCTACCTGTAGAAAATGTACATGGCATGCACTGGCTTATGGATTCATATTAAGTTACTTCCCTTTTGCCACTTTGCTCATCTACTTTTTTACTGTGTTGTACCTTATGTATTTGTTTTTTAAATAATACATTGCAAATAAAGTTTGGAGAGTGTATGTGTATAAAGTTAGTATTAAGAATATACTTATTTAAGACTTGATACCCATTTAAGCCTACTAAAAATTTACTCCCCTGTTAGGGCATGCTTCCAAGTTACCACAGGCAGGTTACATGGTCATTAATGAACACAAATCAAATGGTTATGTGAAGTGGTAATAGCATCCAAGTTGCACCTGGAACCACACTTAGCATACAGTAGGAACTTAATAAATATTTGTTGAATGAATGAAGTATGAAAGGAGACCATCCAGTACATTAAAAATGGCCATGTCATTTTGGGACATCTCTTACTATCCTCCCACTCTCTGTGGTTGTCCCTTTTGCTTCCTTTTTTTTTTCTGGCTGTGTTGGGTCTTCGTTGCTGTGCTGCGTGCGAGCTTTCTCTCGTTGCGGTGAGCGGGGGTTTCTCATTGCGGTGGCTTCTTTTGTTGTGGAGCATAGGCTCTAGGTGTGCGGGCTTCAGTAATTGTGGCATGTGGGCTCAGTAGTTGTGGCTCACGAGCTCTAGAGCACAGGCTCAGTAGTTGTGGCGCACGGGCTTAGTTGCTCCGTGGCGTGTGGGATCTTCCCGGACCAGGGCTCAAACCTGTGTCCCCTGCATTGGCAGGCAGATTCTCAACCACTGCACTACCAGGGAAATCCCTGCTTCCATTTTTAGTAAAACAAATCTTTATGCTTTGAGGAACCTGGAGTTAGAAAGTGGGAAAATCTGAAATGTAGGACATCTACTAACAATCTAATTATTGTTTATCTGATAGCTTAATGGTATATATTAAAAAGCATTGACTATCTCAGAGAGTCAAGAATTGGTGATGTTCAGGGAAGGCATTCAAGGCCATTTGTAAAAGTGAAGAGCAGCATCTCTAAACCATGTCTGTGAAACTCTGTTATACATTGATGTGTTTTAGTGTTTCTAGAGGAAAAAATGTTTAGGGATCAGATAAGTTTGGAATCTGGAATACATTACGTTACTGGATTCCCCCCTCTTGGAGATTCACAATATATAATACATTAGTAGTTTAGAAACTTTGAGAAGTGCTGTAATTAAACAGCAAGAAAAAAGCCTATTTAAATTTGTTTAATCTGGCATTTCACAGACATTAAAAAATTGTGGTAAAGTATGTATAACATAAAATTTACCATTTTAACCTTTTTTTTTTTTTTTTTTGCGGTACGCAGGCCTCTCACTGTTGTGGCCTCTCCCGTTGCGGAGCACAGGCTCCAGACGTGCAGGCTCAGCGGCCATGGCTCACGGGCCTAGCCGCTCCGCGGCATGTGGGATCTTCCCGGACCGGGGCATGAACCCATGTCCCCTGCATCGGCAGGCGGACTCTCAACCACTGCGCCACCAGGGAAGCCCCCTAACCATTTTTAAGTATACAATTCAGTGGCATTAAGCACATTCACATTGATGTGCCATTAATACCATTCATCTCCAGAACTTTTCCATCTTCCCAAACTGACACATACCTATTAAACACTTACTTCTCAATTCTCCCCTCCCCCCCCAGCCCCTGGCAAAGACTATTCTACTTTCTGTCTCTATGAATCTGACTGCTCTAGGTACCTCATATAAGTGGAGTCATGAAGCATTTGTCCTTTTCTGACTAGCTTATTTCATTTAGCTTAATGTCCTTAGGGTTCTTCCCTGTTGTAGTATGTCTTAGAATTTTCTTACTTTTTAAGGCTCAATAACTTTCCATTGTATGTGTGTACCACATTTTGTTTATCCATTCTTTACCAAGTATTTTTAATTACTGTGTAGTCCGTTGTATGTATGTGTCCTGGCATATGCAGTGTTGATGGATATTTAGGTTACTTTCAGATCTTCAGTATTACAATCCTGAGATAAACATTTTTGCAGTTATTTCCTTAGAGCAGATCCTAGAAGTGGGGTTCTCCAAAGGGTATTCATGTTTTACACTTTGATATATACTACCAAATTACCCTCTAAAAAGTCCCAATTTTCATTCCCTCTTATAGTGCACGGAGAGTGCCCATTTCTCTGAACCCCTGCCAGCATTTGGTTTTAAAGATCTTTGATCTTTGCACAACTGATCAGAGAAAATAACTTGCTTTTTTGTCTGTGTTCGGAATATCTTTGTTTTAGAAATCAAATCTACCTTCAAATGATAATTTGCTGCTGTCCAAGTGATTTAAAACATTCTTTTGGTTGTGAAAAGTAGTTTTGGAATAAGTTGATAGTGACAATTTTGAAGGGTGACAGTTTTGAAGGGCACATTGTAGAGAAGCTCTTGTACCTGTATTAATTTTTTTAAAAAGCAATTCTTTATAATCACACTTACACACGACATGCTCATATATGATTTATCTCTGAAACAAAATTGTGTAGTCCTTGGAAGTCAGACAGCAATATTTATTGAATTCCAGCTGTGTGTAAGATTCTTTGTTGCCAGAAAGGATATGGTATTATGGCCCCTGTCCTTGTGGAACTTACAGTCTGAATCCTCAAGTACATCATAGGAGGTGGAAAACATGTTTCCCAGGGCAGTCCTGTGGGAGTTCCCTGTCAGAATTGGAACTGAATAAATATTTGTTGAGTGATTCATACAGATTCCTCACTGTATGAAGTCATAGTGTACTAATAGAGAAGATACCTACTCATGTTAGGGTGTTTTGGGGGCCTCTGTTCTGTTAGGATAGTTAGGGAGTTGGTATGTGCCTTCAGAAGTGTTTGCCCATAACTCTTTTCTTCATAAGAGGTGATGGAACAGGTTCATTTTCCTGAAAAAGATTCTGTTGAAGGTACCCCAGTATAGTTTTGCCGCTTTGTCCTTTGACTTTTTGGTGCCAGAACACCCATTAAATATGTGGCTTCTCACTGAAAGCCCTTGTTTTTGCGGGGGAGAACTAATCAATATGAAGTTGAAAACACCTGCCCCTGTGCTGGTGCCTAGTTGCCTTACTTTCATGGGGAAGATGCTTGTCGTGATTACTACAAAGATGTTTGTAGATCTGTTGATCTGTGATTCCATGGTTCTGTTACAAAACAAATACTGTCATAACTACATCTATGGTTGTATAGGTCTTTGTGGTTATATAAGAACTTATTTTTACAAGTGAAACTTAAATGCTCCCCTTTATTTCTGTAATTTTTCTGATTAATACACTTAAAGTGGTGGGCTGACATTAATGTTTCTGCGACTAAATGTCTCAGAAATTTGACACTTAGAAGAATCCCATGATATTAGGAAATATACTAAGTCATATTAGGGTATAAACTTTTTGACTCAGGCATACCTTACTCACCTTTGCATTTCCTATTAGCTTCAGTGTAAAATAAGTACTTAGTGAATATTTAAGGGAAAAAATGAAAATTAATGTAATTCACTTGATCAGAGATGCTCCTTAGTCAAACTTACTCTTAATCTCAGTATCTTTAAGATCCACCAGGTGAGGTTAATAGAAGGATATGTTGCCAGACAAAAAATTTAAAAACTTCAGTTAGCTATAATGATTTTTTTTTTTTTTTTGCGGTACACGGGCCTCTCACTGTTGTGGCCTCTCCCGTTGCGGAGCACAGGCTCCGGACGCGCAGGCTCAGCGGCTCTGCGGCATGTGGGATCCTCCTGGACCGGGGCACGAACCCGTGTCCCCTGCATCGGCAGGCAGACTCTCAACCACTGCGCCACCAGGGAAGCCCTATAATGATTTTTTAACTAGATTTTCCCCTGTGTTCCGTTTCTAGAAGAAACAAATGACAAGAAAATCTGGTGTTCTAGGTCTTTCTAAAAATAAATATCTTCTAGGACTGTTCCTAGGAACATATTCAGTCTACCGTTCACATTCCTTGCACTTCATAATGGTTTTAGAGGAGCAGGGAGGTGACCCAGATGACCTGCAGAGTCCTCTGTTACAAAGGAAGCACGCACTTACTTTACCTGCTGTGAACTTAACGAGGGAAGGATAAATTGTTGATATATTTTAGGATTATTTTAAACAAGAATTGAAAACTGAAGTTGGTAATGATATTTTTACCATCAGCATCATCATTATTATTAATAACAGCTAATTTAAAATTATGTACCAGCTGTTCTTTTGAGCATTTTACCTACCTAATCATCTATATATCCTTTCTTCCCTGCAATCCCCATTTCACAAATGAAGAAAGAAAACAGGCTCACTGAGGTTAAAGTTATTTTGACCAAGATCACATAGCTAGCAAGTGATAGGGCCAGGATTTGAACCCAGTTCTGCCTATAGGCCCTTAGTTTCCTAACTACTATTCTGTAATATTTTCTTTGTTGAGTATTCCCATTTAACTGAGGAGGTACCATTTTGTTCTCAGAATAAACATCATTACAGTTTTAACAGGATTCAGGAAGCAGTTCTTATAATTAGGTTTCTAAAATAAGAAATTAATCTGGTAGCAGACAAGTTTGATTAATAAGTTTTATTTTAAAAGCACAATACTATCTTAAATCAGAAGGAAGGAAAATGTATTTATTGAACAAAATTACTTTGGTGGTCCGTTTTTGTAAAATTCCTGGTAACTCAGAAAGCATTGTCTGTGCCCTTTTAGACATTTCACAACCATATGGCAGGAGGGGGAAATGTAAACTGAAACACAGTTTCATACTTTAGCACATCATTTGAGGAAGATACAGCTTGTTCCCCCATGACCTTATAAAGTAATGAGAAGACTGCATGGGAATGAAGGGAGAAAGAAAGGAAAATTTATTGTTTTAACAGTGGTTATGTGCTTTGAATGGCCTAAGGAGTTACTGTTACTTGTTTTGTAAAAGAGTAAGCCATCTTCTCTGATACCATGGAGATCTCATTGACTAGAGCAGTAGCCCCTAGAGCTTATAAGGATTTCCTTTCAACTTGGACTTAATCCTTTTAAGCTCCTAGCTACAGGGACAAATGTTGATTTTCAAGGTAGCATTTTACCACATTGAATTTGTTTGAAAAATGATTCAGTCATTTTCTGCCTTATTCTTAAATGTTGCTGTGTACATCGTGTTTCTAGGTAGGTGAGCCCGTGAAACAATATGAAGAGAAGAAAATAGCCTTTTAAGGAAATTGGCCCACAGAAAGGATGGCCTTCTTGGACAATCCAACTATCATTCTAGCTCATATTCGACAGTCACATGTGACCAGTGATGACACAGGAATGTGTGAGATGGTTCTCATTGATCATGATGTTGACCTAGAGAAGATTCATCCTCCTTCAATGCCTGGAGACAGTGGGTCAGAAATTCAGGGAAGCAATGGTGAGACTCAGGGCTATGTATATGCCCAGTCAGTCGATATTACCTCAAGTTGGGACTTTGGTATTAGAAGACGCTCAAATACAGGTAAACATTGCCTTTTAGTCATGTCTTCTGAGCTTTAAATCAGTAAACAATCTTATAGAATAATGCGTAACGTTGGCATGGGTTTAATGGGGAAAGTTACTGTGCATTAACAGGAATGTGCATGTATTACACTTAACAGTGAGTCTAAGCAGTCTCTCCATCTCTGCGACTGTGAATGGAGAGAGTCTCTGTAGTGATGCTGTTCGAAGGAGGTAGACAGAAGAGGGATAAGGAAGCAGACAGAGGAAGAATAGGTGAAAAAGTTGGCTATGAGAGGAGTGTTCTGTTTCTAAAAAGTGACTGTGTAGAGAGGGAAGTGGACTGTTTTGTGTATCTTCACAGAGCAACATTATTCCCAGTAGGCAGACTACCTGGAGGCAGATTTCAGGTTGACATGATAAAGAAACTTTAATACAGAGAGCTGACCAGCCAAGGGTGCTGCTGCCCGAGACAGTTCTTGCCTTGGAGGAATTGTAGCAGGGTATGGGGTTCAGAGGGAGACAACTGAATATTTGTTAGGCCTGCTTTTAGTAGGAATTCCTACACTGGGTGTGAGATTAGAAAAGGTGCCCCTGTTTTTGATACATTACCTTTATTTAGTTGATCTGTACCCTTTGATAATTGTGGCTTGAAAATGCTCGACTTTAGCATATATCTATTTAGTCATTAGATTTGAAACACTTAAGTTTTTTGGGAGCATTTCAAGGACAATGTGATAAACCAAGTCCTTTACTTAGATAAATTATTTAGACTTTATAATCTAGTTGTTCAAATATGACAGGGTATTCTACAAAATATTTTTTTTAGATAATCAAAAAATATAATCTCCTAATCAGTAGCAATAACCTGCTAACTCCCAGGAAAAGTAATGGCAGGATATATAGTAGAACGTTGAAAATATTTATATGTTTATTTTCACAGTCCAAATGTAAAATGTATGTAAAGGAGTACTGCAGGTAGAGCAGGATACAATTCACAGTGCAAAGCATGTTAAGGTTTTGGTTCAGAATTCAGCATTCTGTGACATCTACAAAGAATAATTTGCTCTCGTGATGAAAATAATTAATAGCATTTCCCAGTATCTAAAGGAACTTTTATCAAAATAGGATTTGAGTGAAGGTTTGAATATAATTTAGAACCATTGATTCTCAGTTCTCTAGTTGAAACTGACTTCCTTGCAAGTTATTGAGATGATATCTTTTATGACAGGTTGAATGGATTTCAGTAGGAGAATGCCGCAAAATTGAGAGCTTTATGATTATATTACTTTGGCTGTACCCTTCACATTTATTAATTGCAATTGAATGTATTTTTCTTCCGTGGAATTTGGTTAGATATAGTGACATTGTCAGAATGCTTTTGCCAGCATAGTTTAATTTTCTGGCAAGATTAGTTTCAGTGTTTCCCTACCACAAGGCTAAGGCAGGAATGTAAGATTTCCTATCTTGGAAGTGGTTGAAAGAAAACTTTATTTTATTTATTTATTTTATTAGCATTGTGCCAGGATAGGAAGTTGAAGATTAGCAAGAGGAAACTAATTTGAAGAGGTGACATCAGTTGTGACTTTCTTTTCCATTGTAGTCTCCGTGTGCAGCAGTTGTTAATGTATGCTGGACAGTATTTCTTTAAAAGATCAGTTCACTGACTTTGGAAGGTCAATCAGCCAGTGGTAATATAATCACAAATGCACAATTTTAGATGATGCTTTTGTTATTGTTGTTGGAATTTCTTAAGCTAGTACTTGGATGCTAATAATTAATTAGGATTGTGAGGTATCCTAGTGACCAGGGAATTTTCTTTTTAATCCTTTCAGCATATCTTAAAATTTTGTATAAGAAAAATTGTTCTTTTTAAGATTTGACTAATGTTACAAAGATACAAATCATTTATTTTACTACCTATAAACTGTTTCAGCCCACTGAAGAAAAGCTATGCTAATTTATATAGCTTTGACATTTTATAATTTTCATGATTTTTAGATAAAGGATTTTATATTTAAAACTTTAATAGTCTAGTCTGAGTTCATTTATCTTTAATTTTTGAAACGGGTAGAGTAATTCATAACAGTAATTTTATTCCTGTAATGTAATATTCACTTCAGTTCATTTGTGCATTAAAATTCCTTTAAGACCGTTATTAATGATTTATATAATGAAATGTCATATTAATCACAGAAGTTTTCACATTTTATTATTCTCTTCCATGTTAATACTATCTTTATGATCTCTATTAATGTTTTATATCCTCTAATTTCAATTATAAATCAAGAATATTTTCATGTTTTTGTTGGTATTTGCTTTTCAGGGGTGCCACCTTTAAAATTTTATGACTTTTTCCCTACATATGCAATATAAAACATCTTTATTCATATAAAGGTAGTTAATTATGTCTTTGTTTATAGTAAACTTTCATTGACAAACTTATAGTTATAATATTTCTTTTCAAGCTCAAAGATTAGAACGACTCCGAAAAGAGAGACAAAACCAGATCAAATGCAAAAATATTCAGTGGAAAGAAAGAAATTCTAAGCAATCAGGTAAATCGAAATAATTTTAATTGTTAATTTGAGATTTATATATTTAGTTTATATTATTATATAAGAGCTTTTAATTTTAATTCATCCTTTTAAATCCTCTAGGCAGATACCTCTTGTGTTTTAAGCTTTGAACTCTTTCACTTGGGTGCCTTGGCCTGCTGAAGCTGTGTGTTCTTTAGGTCTTGTCTTTTTGGCCACTCCTCCTCCTGGGTCACAAGAATTGATGAGTGCAGGGCATATTTTGTAGAAACTGTTGTGCCAGTACCTTGTTCTTAGAGCCAGGGTGTACCTATGATTTGGATGGGCCTCTGGATTGTAGATCCCTCCTGGCAGTTCTAACCTAGACTTTCCCTTGCCTCATTAGCCCCAATAACAATCTTTTTTGCATATATGCTAATTCTTTTCCTTTAGCATACAGACCATTATGTTGCTGGTATTAGCATTTGCAGTATGTGTTCATATGGTATATATTGATACATTAAAAAGCTGGCTGTCTTATATATTTTCAAAGCTTCAATCTCAGCAAGAAGAGAAGACTTTTTTAAAAAGTACAAAATAGAATGCTATTAAAATATTTTCTAATGTTTTATCATGTTTCCTAGACTTTTTTTTTTTCTCCTTTGAAATAAATGTCTGCAGTTGTCTTTTGTATCTTCTTAGCACCTCCCACTACCACCCTGGCATATAATACATGTCCAATCCATTTTCGTTGACTGACTCCTTTGCTACATAATATTTATGAAACCAATAATATTAATGATTATCACATTAACAGCAGCACCTACCTAGTGCTGTGGTAAGTACCTTATGTGCATTACCTCCAATGCAATGGTCTTATAAGGTGTAGGTATCATTGCTGTCGTTAACAGACGAAACAGAGGGTCACAGAGACTTAACTTGCTTAAGTTACGAGGCTAGGAAGTGGTGGCGCAGTAGAGCCATGTTTTGTATCTAGCACTGTCTGCACCTAAAGGCTAATCTCTTTCTGCTAAACCGTGTCATATAAAGTGGTTATTGCTTTCTCCTACTAT
Organism: Hyperoodon ampullatus; assembly: GCF_949752795.1. Classification (NCBI taxonomy): domain Eukaryota; kingdom Metazoa; phylum Chordata; class Mammalia; order Artiodactyla; family Ziphiidae; genus Hyperoodon; species Hyperoodon ampullatus. The sequence goes on from NC_136919.1 coordinate 10,100,057, forward strand.
AATTGTAAACCCAGGAGTGTTCAGTGGGTATGATTTTCTTAATGATTGCTTCTAAATAACGACTGTTTAGAACGAGAAATCCACTTCTTTCTCTTTTTCATATCTCACTTCCGTGACTTCCTATAGTTCTTCTTGAATGTCTTTTTAGTTTTGCTCTTGGTACTTTAAAAACCTCTCCAGGCTGGCCTTTTCTGTTGATCTAGTTAATACTTCTCTCCGTTATATTCAGCCTAAACTGGAAAACCCTTATATCATTTATTTTGTCTACTTTCTTCAATATTTTTGTATGTCTTAATGTTTTTCCTATTTATCTCTCCTTAATGAATTCAGAGCCAGTTTAAGAAGCCCATCTCTCCAGCTACCCTTTGTTTTGCCTTCTTCACTTCCATATCTTCAAATGATCATAAATAAATAAAGTAATAAATAAGAGTAGAGCATCTCCCATGTATCTTCATTAACCCCTTTCACAAGGTGAGAAGTAATTTCTTCAACCTAAATTTTGATGCATCTAATAAGTTTTGGTACTCCCCCCCACTCCTTAAAGTCTAATCCACTTTAACTTTTGTTCAGTGTTTCACAGAATGTGCTGGAGAAACAGATAGTCCCCTGTTGGCTTTCATTTTAACCACACTGTCCATTATGTATATCTGCTTCTCTCTCCCTCAGTTTCCTTCCCTTTATTTCTGTCTCAGAGATTTCAGTAATTGACACTGTGATCTTATTTCTGGAAGAGCTCCTCAATGTGCCTGCCCATGCTTTGAGATGTTGACCTTGATTCTGGCCAGACCAGTAGCCTGCCTGGTGGTTACTCTTGATGGTTAGAGGGAACCTCGTCAATGCACAGAAGAATGCCTTTGAATTTTCTGTTAAGCTGGGTTCTGTCATTACCACAGACTGGCACTCTGGTTATCCTGAAATGTGTTAGAAAAGTGGAGTCCGCAGTCCACTAAACATCTCCCTGGCAAATGGATCAGCCATTCTATTTTCACACATCTCTCAAATACATACTCTCTTTTGGCAAGAAATGCCACCACCGAATCGTTTTGATATTAATTGGGAATTTTGGCTAGGTAATCATTCATTCATTTCCTCATTCTTTTTCTGCTAATTACGTTTTGTTAAAAATCCTTTCATCTGTTTTTTATCTTTGTTTTATTTCATTCCCCGCTAGAAGAATCATCATTATGAATATGATGACCTCCCATGGAATGTTCTTTTTTCCACACTTATTCTATCTACTACATCCAGTTTATTCTTTAAGACACTGCCTAAATGCTTCCTTTTCATAGAGGAGTTAGAAGGGATCTTAGGAACCATCTGGTCCATACCTCGAAGTTCTTTATGAACCTACTGACCCATATGCCACGAGACCACATGGTAAATGTAATACCTTATAGTAAGATTCTTTTAGTATTTCTGTAACTACTGCATGGATAAATGTGAAGACGATGTCATTGGGAGACAGCTTTTTCAGGAATAATCTCAAATCAAAGACTAGTATTTTTAATTTTATTGTTTTAAAATGGTGTTGGTATATTATTTACAAAATTGGTTATTATTCTTATTTATTGAGTCATTTAACAAGTATTTCTTCTACAACTTCTGTGTGCATAGTAATTCTGTGCTAGGTGCTTTGGGGAATACATGATTCCTGTCCTTAAGAAGTTTGAAGTCTAATTGGAATTCAAGGCTATTTACATGTGAAGTTAAATAATAACTTAAAACAATAATGTAGTTTTTATCAGTTACTTGTGAATATTCCCGAAGTTTTCTTAATATAACTTCTATTATTGGTTTCTTAAGACAACAGTTCCCAGATACAATGGCTGTATAAAAGTCAGAAATGCATCCAAAAGTGCATGTTATAATGACATTCTGTATACATTTCTAGGCCCTGTCTGTGTAATTCCTGATTCAGTAGGTAGAGGTTGGGGTCTACAAATCTATATTTTTCAGAAGCTCACTGGGTGATTCTGATGGGTAACCAGCTCTGAGCACCACTGGATTATGATATGCCAGTCACTAGCTTTACTTCATCTTCATGCAAGTAGAGCAAATTAGCTGTTAATATTTCATTATTATTGGTGAGAAAACTGGAGGACAGAGGTGCTAACCAACTTTCCCAAGTTACTTACTTACAAGTAGTGACAAAGTCAGAATTATTCTCCTGGCCAATCTGATCCCAAACAGTGTAGCCTCTCCACTGTGCTCCATCCTCTCCCATACCATAGGCAGAAAGGAGCTGCTCCTGGAGCTTTGAATATTGAGGAGTCTTTGGGGTTCCCTTGTACCTTTCTTTCTCTGTGTGTCAGCTACAGCCAGTGTTCGGGAAAGGCACCAAAGCTTCTATATTAAAAACTTTCTGTTGAAAATAATGAAAAGCAAGTGAAGTCAAAGTTGAAGAGCAGCTTGAAGTTGAGCAACTCAAGAAGTATAGCTGTGCCTTACGAATGGCTTAGAACCAGGAGGAAGGGCTCTGTGACCTTTTCCAATCGTATCTCTGCTTTTTTGTGACAATCTGCTCTCTCCTTCCTCCTCCCATTCTGCTCCCTATCCCCACAACTACTTTCTCTGCTCTTCTGATCCAGAGTTATTCATTCAACAAGTATTTATTTAATTCCCACAGTATGCAAAGGCAGTTATGCACTATTACGGGCCTAGAAGGTAGAGCAGTGAACAAGACAAAGTCCCTCCCCTCGTGGAGGTTGTTGGGGAGAAAGGCAGTTAAACGAACATAGGAGGTCAGGTGTCAGAATGGGAGAAGTGGCATAGAAAACAATATCCCCCAACTAAGGTGGGTAAGAAATGCTAGGCATGGGATCTTGCTGTTTTATATAGGGTGATCAGGGAAGGTCTCATTAGGAAGGTGGTGGATGAGCAGAGGTCTGAAGGAACTGAAGGAGTGAGCCAGGCAGATACTGGGAGATGAGTGTTCTAAGATGAGGGAACAGCAAGTGCAAAGGTTCTGTGGCAGAAGTGTGACTGATGTACTCAAGGAATAGCAAGGAGGGATGCTTATTGGTTAGAGTAGAGTAAGCAAGGGAAGGAGTGGGGTCAGAGAAGTAAGTAGTGGGAGACCTGATCATGCACAGTCCTATAAGGACCCTGGGTGAGGTGATTTGATCAGAGTACTAATATGATGTGTGACTTACTTTTTTTTTTCCTAGCTTGAATTTTCTTTAAAACAACTATTTATTATAAAAAATTTTCAAACACAAAAACAAAGAAAAAAAAATTTCAAACATATACAAAAGTAGAGAGAATGGTGTCATGAACCCCACGTGCCCATCACCCAGCTTCAGCAGTTAGCAATATATGTTTCGTTTTGCGTCATTTAGACATTCACCTCCCCTCCCCTCCCAGATTATTTTTAAGCAAATCCTAGCTATCATATAATTGCATACCTAAATACTCATGTGTTTGTTTATTTATTTTTTATTTTATTTTTGGCTGCATTGGGTCTTCGTTGCTGTGTGCAGGCTTTCTCTAGTTGCGGTGAGTGGGGGCTACTCTTCGTTGTGGTGCGTGGGCTTCCCATTGCGGTGGCTTCTCTTGTTGCGGAGCATGGGCTCTAGGCATGGGGACTTCAGTAGCTGTGGCACGCGGGCTCAGTAGTTGTGGTTCACGGACTCTAGAGCGCAGGCTCAGTAGTTGTGGTGCATGGGCTTAGTTGCAGCGCACGGGCTTAGTTGCTCCGCGGCATGTGGGATCTTCCCGGACTAGGGCTCAAACCTGTGTCCCTTGCATTGGCAGGCGGATTCTTAACCACTGCGCCACCAGGGAAGCCCTATGTGTTTTTTAACATGTAATAAGACTGCACTACCACTATCCTCCAAAAATTAACAGGAATTCTTTACTATTATCAAATATTTTCCTGATTGTCTCAATTTTTTTTTCTTTCTCCGCCCCCCCCCCCCACACTTTGTTTGTTCAGGTCTAGATCTAAGGTCCACACCTTACTTTTGGGCAATATGTGTCATTTCCTTTTTAATCTATAGATTCTCTTTCACTTTTTATTCTTGTAATTTATTAGTTGAAGAAACTGGGTCATTTGTCCCGTAGTATTTCCTACATTCTGGCTTTTGCTAATCATCCTCATGGTTACTATGTTCCTCTGTCCTCTTTATTTCCTATAAACTGGTGGTTAGATCTACAAAATTGCTCAGATTGAAGTTTGATTTTTGGTAAGAACACTGTGTACATGCTGATCTGTATTTCCTATTGCATCATTTTAGGAAGCATGGAATGTCTTACTGTGTTTTTTGTGACAAGATTGATGGTGGAATCAGGCGTTATCCATCCATTATTAAATTACTCCCATCAGCTTTTCATCTGATAGTTTCAGTGGCCATTAATGAGTATCACCTAGATTCATTATTTCATTAAGAGGTGTGAAATAGTGATTTCTAATGTTATCAACTTGTTTTATATAAAGAACTTTCCCTAATCTATTATTTGGCTATCCTCAGGTATAGTCCCTACAAGAACAGCAGGATAAATGCTTGCTTCTTTACCTTTGTCAGTTGTTTTCAGAATGAAGAGTTTGTTCCCTAGCATCCCATGTAGATGACCAATGAGGGTTTTTTTCCCTTTGTATCATTATGCACCCATGGGTTTTTAAGCATAATTTATATTTTTCAATTCACTGCAGTTATTCTTTTTTATGCTGAAATTGTCCCTTTGTATAGTGAGTCCCTTCACATTTGCTGCTAAGTTCTTTTGACACAATTCCAGTAATCTTTCATAGTTTCCTTGCTTTCTTGTGTAACAAGATGTTGCAAGTTCATCTTGCACATTTTCTTCCCCAAATCTGGAATCAGCTGTTTTTCCAGGGAGTCTTGATTCTTTTTAGTGGTAGATGGCATTAAGAGACCACAACTGAGCTCTAGGGGTGCTCACTGGATTGATTTTTGTTTTCCTTGTAGGCCTTTTCAGGGAGTAGAGCTCAGAAAAAAATAAATTTTTAAAGAGAGAATACATTGTGAGTTAATGCTGATAATTCCAATTCAGACTTAGGAATTTTTACTTTTGATTTTATGTTTATGTATCCTTTCTCATGCTCAAAATCTTGGTTCCAGAATAGAAATACCAATATTATTATTAACATTATGATTAGTGAAAACAGTTTAAGATTTTTTTTTGTCTTTTTGATATGTTCTATTAGGGAATGTACAGTCAAATTGCTATATGATAAAGTTACTTAAAATAATTCCTTTTGTAGTTAAACTGCCAACTAAATATTACACTTAAGTTCATTTTTCATTTTGCTTTTATTTTTAGAGGTTGCACTTTTTCTTTATTAATTACACAAAACATTTACATGGTTGTAAAGTTAAATACATAAAACAAGGTAAACCAGAGAAATCTAGCCTCATTCCTTGTCTTCTACTCTTTTAGATAGTCATTTTAAAAAAGGTTTTGGCTTTTCTGTCCACTTACAAATATATATAAGCATATTTACATTCATATCCCCCTCTTTTTAAATTAAAGATAGCATAATACACACTATTTTATGCAACCCATTTTTCATTTAGCAACATATCCTGAGAATTACTCTGGAGCAATACATAGAGATAGGTTTCATGATGTGGTTGTACCATAGTTTAGCCAACCAGTCCCTTGTTGAGGGATATTTGAGAGTTTTCAGGATTTTGCTGTTGCAAATGGGACTGCAGTGGAAAGTGTCATGCATATTAGTTTTGTTTTGTTTTGGTTTTTTTTGCCAGTGTCTCTAGGATCAGAATCCTGAAAGTGGTATTGTTGGGCCAAGGGGTAAATATATGGTTTTCTTTGACATTGTTACATTCCCCTTTATTGAGATTTTGCTGTTTTGCATTCCCTCTAGTAATGTGTCGAGTGTCTATTTCCTGATAGAAGTGGAGTGGTATCATAGTATAGTTTTTTTTTTTAATATATGTATTTATTTATTTATGGCTGTGTTGGGTCTTCGTTGCTGTGCGTGGGCTTTCTCTAGTTGCGGTGAGCCGGGGCTACTCTTCGTTGCGGTGTGCGGGCTTCTCATTGTGGTGGCTTCTCTTGTTGCGGAGCCCGGGCTCTAGGTGTGCGGGCTTCAGTAGTTGTGGCACACAGGCTCAATAGTTGTGGCTCATGGGCTCTAGAGTGCAGGCTCAGTAGTTGTGGCGCACAGGCTTATTTGCTCCGTGGCATGTGGGATCTTCCCGGACCAGGGCTTGAACCTGTGTCCCCTGCATTGGCAGGCAGATTCTTTTTTTTTTTTTTTTTTGCGGTACTCGGGCCTTTCACTGCTGCGGCCCCTCCCGCTGCGGAGCACAGGCTCCGGATGCGCAGGCTCAGCGGCCATGGCACATGGACCCAACCGCTCCGCGGCATGTGGGATCCTCCCGGAAGGGAAGCCCGCCAGGCAGATTCTTAACCACTGTGCCACCAGGGAAGTCCCTCGTAGTATAGTTTTAAATTGCATATTTCTTATTATGAAATGTGGTTGAACATCTTTCCATTTGTTTAAGAGCTATTTGAGGGGCTTCTCTGGTGGCGCAGTGGTTGAGAGTCCGCCTGCCGATGCAGGGGACGTGAGTTTGTGCCCCAGTCCGGGAAGATCCCACATGCCGCGGAGCGGCTGGGCCCGTGAGCCATGGCCACTGAGCCTGCGTGTCCGGATCCTGTGTTCCGCAGCGGAGAGGCCACAACAGTGAGAGACCCGCATACCGCCAAAAAAAAAAAAAAAAAGCGATTTGAATTTCTTTTTCTGTGGATATTATATATTTCTTGTCCATTTTTCTATTGGGTTGTTGGTCAGTGTCTTCTCTACTTTGAGAATCTTTATATATTAGGAAGTTTTTATTTTTATTTATTATTATTATTTTCTGCGGTACTCGGGCCTCTCACTACTCGGGCCTCTCACTGCTGCGGCCTCTCCCGTTGCGGAGCACAGGCTCCGGACGCGCAGGCTCAGCGGCCATGGCTCACGGGCCCAGCCGCTCCGTGGCATGTGGGATCTTCCCGAACCGGGGCACGAACCCGTGTCCCCTGCATCGGTAGGCGGACTCTCAACCACTGCGCCACCAGGGAAGCCCAGGAAGTTTTTATTTTTATGTCATCAGATTTATCAATTTTCTTCTTATTCTGAAGTTTATAACTTTTTTTTTTCTTTTTAAAAATTTAAAAAATTTTTTGGCTGCACCAGGCAGCATGCAGGAGCTTAGTTTCCTGACCAGGGGTCGAACCCGTGCCCCCTGCAGTGAAAGCGTGGAGTCTTAACCACTGTATCACCAGGGAAGTCCCTATAACTTGTATTTTAAAAGACTCATTGGCTGCTGTGTTGGGAAGAGACAGTGGTCTGGTTGGGGTGGGGGAGGCAAGGGTGGAAAGAAGACCAGTTTGAAGGTGGTGGTAATAATCCAGCTTTGGTAGCTATAGGTGGTTCTGGATATCTTCTTAAGTTTCTGTTGATGAATAGGATGTGCGAGAAAGAGAAAAGTAGAATGACACCCAAGTTTTTTGCCTAGCCAAATTGAGTTGCCATTAACTGAGAAGAAAATTGTGGGAGGGGCGGGTTTGTGGGGAAGATCAAGAGTTTGGTTACGGACATGTAAAGTTTGAGATACCTATTGGACATCCAAGTGGAGGTGCGAAATATGAAGTTGAATCTATAATTTTAGGGAGTCTTTAGGAATAATCATTTAGAAGTTATCAGCATACAGAAGATATTTATTTAGGTTTTCCCTTATTTATTTTTTTATTGAGGTATGCTGTACATATATTGAAATGTATAGGTATTAAATGTACAGTTTGATGACTTTTGCCAAACACACACCTGTGTAACTAGCATTCCAGTCAAGTATACAGCATTTCTATACCTCAGAAAAGTTCCCTTGTGCCTCTTTCTAGTTAGTCTCCTCCCCAAAGGCAATCATTGTTCTGATTTGTATCACTGCAATTTAGTTTTGCCTCTTGTAAAATGGTATTTACCTATTTATTTTATTTTATTGGCCCTGCCATGCAGCTTGCAGGATCTTAGTTCCTCAACCAGGGACTGAACCCTGGCCCCCGGCAGTGAAAGCCCGGATTCCTAACCACTGGACCACCAGGGAATTCCCTAAAGTGGTATATAAAGTCATAAGGCTGGATGAGATCACTGAGGGAGTGAATGTAGATAAAGAAAAGGCCCAAACACTATGCCTTGGGGAATGCCAAAGATTTGAGGGAAAAAGGAGGAAGAATCAGCAAGGAGACTGAGAAGGAGTAGCCTGGACAGCAAGTGAAGAAAAGGATTCCAAAAAGGAAGGAGTGAAATGTCAACTGCTACCAAGAGGTCTTGTAAGATGAGGATTAAAAATTGACCAGTAGATTTAGCAACAGGGGAACCATTGGTGACTTCATTGAAAGCTGCTTTGATGAAGTGGTGGAGCCTGAATGCCTGATTGGAGTGGGTTTGTGTGAATGGGAGGAGAAAAATTAGACAGCAAGAATATAGACAACCATTTTGAGGAGCAGAAAAATAGGGTAGTAACTGGGTGGGAGTATGGAAGTACAGGAGAATTTTTTTTTTTTTTAATGAGTAGTATTTCAGTATCTATACGCTGATGAGACTAACCCAATAAGAGGGAAAAATTGAAAATGGAAGCGAGATGGAAGAGAATTGCTTGATTGATGCCCTTGCTTCGGCAAAAGTGGATGGAATCTAGTGCACAAAGGAGGGGCTGATCTGATAGGGGCATAGGCAGTTCATCCATGTTGTGATGGGAGGGAAGGCAGGAGGAAGTGCAGGTGAGAGCGTGCAAAAGTTCTCTTTTGGTTGTTTCTGTTTCTCTGTGATGTAGGAAGCAAAAGAGGAAGTGGGAAAATGTCACAGGTTGAGGAGAGAGGTCTAAGTGTGAATTAGTCTGAGAATGGAAGAGTTAATATATCATCACTTCACACTTAACCCTACTGATAACAGTAGAGTGACTTGGATAAGTGACTTATGTTTGCTACACCTCAGTTTCTTCATGGAGCTATTGGTAACCTGTCTTTCAGGATCATTGTGAGGACAGGGTGAGAAGACACCTGGCATGGTTCCTGGCCCCTAGTAGGTTTTTTGTTTTTGCTTTTTCCTCGTAGGTATTTAATAAAGGATTATTCTTTTCCAAAGTGTAGCAATAAAATTATTGATAGAGTACAGGTAGAATAGTACTTCCAATATTTAAAATACCACTTCAATAGTAATCTAAAACTTTCTCAAATGTGCATTAATCTGTTGGTATTAACATATTAATCTGTTGATTACATGTACTTATATATTCAGAATCTGGATTGGTTAGTCAAGTGCCACATTTAAAAAAAGAATTAGATCCTTTTCTCCTGGTTTGCCACTTAAATCTATAAGGACTCGTTTGATAAAGTTCCCCCACTGGTTTGTTGAAAATAATTTTGTTACCTTTTTAAAAAGTTCTAAGTGACTATTTCACAATTATGTTTGATCTCAGTTCAAGTTGGCTATGCTCAAGAATGGAATGGGTTGAACTTATTTATTGCACATTTTAAGATCTACGATTGATTCATTTAAAGTGTTATAAAGTATGGAAATTTTCTAACATCACAAAATAAAAAGTATAATGAACCCCCATGTACTTATCATCCAGCTATCACCTTAAATGACATTCAGATTAATATAGAGAATGAAATGATCTTTGAGAAGATATGGAACTAACTTGTCTTGGTTCACTAATGAATAAGTGCTGAAGGTTTTGATTTAATAACTTAATCTGAATTCCTTCAATCATTATTTTATTCATTGATTCATGCAACAAAATTTACTGAAGGTCTACTTTGTTCATTAGTGCCTAATGGCTAAGAGCCATGGCTGGGTGCAAATCTGAGCCCTGCTACTTACTGGCTATGTGGCCTAGGGCTAATCAAAATATTCTACGCTTCAGTCTCCAGTTGACAGAATTGAGATGATGCAAATATCTACCTCCTAAGCTTGTTATGAGGATTAGATGAGATACATTGGTTTGCTCAGTAAGTGTTAGCTATTATTATTAAAAATACTTTCTCCTTTTCCTCCTCCTCATCTTTGTCATCCAGATTGTGTGCTAGGTGTCATTGGAAAGTGTGAGAGGATTAAGAGGTGGACCTTGACCTTGAAGAACTAGAACTTCAAAATCACATATTAGAGCCAGGAGAGATCTTCAAGATAATCTGGTTTGACAAGTCCAGAGAGGTTTAGTGAATGGTCCAGTATCACATATCTGTCTGTTAGTGGCAAAGCCAGGCTGAATCTCAGGTCTCACAGCTGTGAGTGCTCTTACAAAATGGCTGTTCTGTTGGCTTGTCTGACCTCTGCCCCCTTCCTTAAACCCTAGTCTTTCTAAGTTGACAAACCTGACCTGTGTGTTTTTCAGTGCTCCGCTCTTTCAGTGCACAGACATATATGTGAGACTTTTTGCACATATCTGACCTAAACATGTCTTGGACACTCCCTCCTCAAGATTCCAAGGAAGAGTTTTTAGGGAAGGTGGACAGGCTATCTCTCTGTGTTGTAATCACAAAGATGTTTTTATCTTCCTCTTGTATCACAGCCCAGGAGTTAAAGTCACTATTTGAAAAAAAGTCGCTCAAAGAGAAACCTCCACATTCTGGAAAGCAGTCAATATTATCTGTACGCCTGGAGCAGTGTCCTCTGCAGCTGAATAACCCCTTTAATGAGTATTCCAAATTTGATGGCAAGGTAAGTAAACGTGAAACTATCCCTTTAGGTAGAACCTCAGTTGGATGGAATTATTGTTGGTTATTATTCTTATTCTTATTAGATTTAGATTTAGGGTTTCAAAAGGGACTCAGTAAATATAGAATGTCACTCACATTTCCGAAGACTGAGGGTGTAAAAAGGTCTGGATTTGGGCTTAATGTGGTTTCCACAGTAATATGTTTGGGAGGATGAAAACAAAAACAGTCTGGAGATACGTGTGTGTGCGTGTGTGTGTATGTGTGTGTGTGTGTGTGTTCCTGTTTTATCTCCTAAGTGTTTCTCTCCTAAGGTTTGGGTTAGTTGGGCTGTGATTAATCAAGGTCTGACTGTTTGGAAAGCCATGAAAGTGGTTCTGGGAGACAGTTTGGGTTGTCTTGTCTGATTCTTGATTATAACTCCAGAAATTGTAGAGGTGAGAGCTTCATTTCAGAATTCTAAGACATTGCTTTGTATGTCAGTGTTTTATTGAATCTTGTTTGACACTTGCTATGCAGGATGACTTAATTTTTTCCTGTTTGTTCTGACAATTTGCAGTTGCTAAATTAAAGTGTGTTTGTTTTCCTTTTAGAAAAATGGCCACTATTTTAGGTGGAATATAGTTCTATCAATACATGCAGCACCTTCTCTTCCCCATTCCCTGCCATTCTTTGTCTCTGTGCTGAGCTGAGCTGGGTTTCTTTCAGGACAGTAGCAGTTGATTTTTATATTTATTGCCATTATGTTTGCTGTCTGGCAGTGGCGTGGGCGTGCTGAGTGATAGCTTGTTGCCTGGAGGGATTGTGTACAATTTGTCTTATTTCAACACCATTGCAATTAATAAACATACAGCTCTTTGCTTATGTTTGCACTTTTTATAATCAAGTCCTGGTTATATGCTGGTTCTGTCAGTTGTCTTCTTTGAGCAAGGAGATGTTTTTTCTTTGAAACACTTTCACCTCACACAATTCAGCATGTTTCCATTGGTTTAAGTAAGCATATATGGACATTGGCACGTGAGGTTATTGATGTTGGCGGGGAAGGAGAACAAAAACTAGAAACAAAATGCATAAATAGCATAAAATCCTAATATGCTCAGGAGTTTTCTCCAAAAAACATAAGAAAGTACTTCCAGTAAATTAGAGATTGTATCCTGTGAAGAGCTGCTCTTCAGCCTGCCCCTGCCACCTTTTCCTGTTTCTTCTTGTGGAATGCAGCAAAGAGAAGGAAGGGTCCCCCTAGGGGACAGGAATGTCAGCCTCTGGAAACTAGTGAGTTGGACTGTAGGGGATTTTTTTCTTAACTACTACAATCGATTCGTTTAGATATGTGAGATGTTATTATTGGGATTAGGTTACATGGCTAGAATTTATTTGCTTCCATTGCCTATCATCTCATTGTTTGAGGATGCAGTTAATTGCTGGAGTAATTAGTATTTGATAATGCTGTGATGCCAGCAAAGTAGCACAGATCTTTTAAAATACTATATCTAGAATTTTCATTATACTATTAGATTTTATTATAAATTACTTAGAATTTGGATTTGTTAGAACCCTGCTTGTTATATATACCTAACTTGAAATTAAAAAATAAAATAAAGAAGCCATTTCCTCAGTCACAAAGGAATTATTTTTGCTAGATATGTGTTTACACTTATGACTCTCGATGTTTTTCTCATATCAAGTCTATTTGTAATCAGCAAAGGATGTGAGCATGGCCCAGTCACCATTGCACAATTGATTAAGAAAGATTTATATATCGATAAGTCTATCTTGTGACGCAGTGCTATTTTTTTTATTATCCTACATATTACAATTGCTAAAACACAATTAAACCCTTGTTCTCATCTATTATTTAATATTGATGCATTTGGCAGATGTGTAATGAAAGTGGCTAATATTTGAAGGATATTGTATTGTACATATTAAATTAGTCTATCTTTGTGAAATGCATCAATATGATATTCAATGACATCTCAATGATTAATAGAGAATTATACTTGAGTCAAGCCTTTTCGTAACCTAGAAATTAAAATGACTATTCAAATAACACCTCAAAATGATGAAATTAGCATTTTGTGATTGCATAATAATGGGATTGTAGTAGTTATAACAGCACCATGGCTGCCTCGAGAGTTAAGATCATGTCAACCCCTTGATAATAAAGCCTTTTCTGTGAGAGTCGACTTTAATAATTTCCAGATTGATTCTTCCCATAAATCATTTGACGTTCAGCACTAAATTTTTGTTACTGTTGTAACTTAGAATTATTTTATTTTTATTCAGCTCATATTTAAGAAGTGAAATGAGTGTCCTGTTTTAATGATTCACCATCTTGTCATTGAACTCCCTGTTTCTTGCCTCAAATATAAGAGTTTCTCATGTGTTTTGATAGTTCCCCTCCCCCCCTTTTTTTTTGCAAAGGTTTGTTAAAGCCACTAAAATATGTGGTTCTTTCCACTACAAATATTCACAATGCTTTTCTTGGGAATAACGCTTGCCTTATTTACATAATTAACTGAGTTGCTTAGGTCTCTTGGGCAAATGGTACATAATTGGGGAGAGAAGGGGACAGGGAAGAGTTTGGGGTCTAATTAAATATGCTAAAAAACTACTTAATTATCTATTTCCTCAAGAGACTAACTGCTGTGAAATCCTCCTTATGATTAAACTAGCATTGGTTTTGAAAAAAGGATTTTGTTTTTGGTGTGGCTTTACAGTTACGTTGTAAGTAAGCAGGCTTCTTTAAGGATTTGTGCAAACTGAATTGTTGGTTTTAGTGATTCTAAGGGTAAGCATCTCTTAGGTATTGTACTAAATTAAAGCGAATACTTTCAAATAGTTTTTGGTTCCTGTAGCTGGTTAATAATTTGATTTTATTTTTAAACTGTGGTTGGTTAATAATTTCTTGAAGGCATGTAGTCGAGAGAGAAAGGTCGTACTTAGGTATATGCTTTATTGTAATTTTTACAGTTTTTTTATCAGGTTTATTACTGTGTTTATATTATCTTTTTGGCAGATTGGCAATGCTATCCGTGACTGTTTTAGATTCATAGGTTATTAATAACTCTGTTTACTGATCATTTGAAAAAAGACCAGGACAGATTGCAAGTGGTTTTAGGGAATGCTCAGCCGGACAAGGCAAAACCAGGCTCAGCCATCTGCCTAAAATTCTTTGGGCTTGTTAAAAACAGGACTTCTGAATAGCTTCATTAACAAAACCAACCTCTGTTTTAGAGGTGAGACAATAAGAATATTCTTGTGCCAGTCCTTCTGATCTCACTGAAAGTGGGAAATGTTGGATGTGACAGGGAGTTGCTGTGAAGCGATGAAGGAGTGACAGGCAGTAAACATTCAGCACTGATTTAAGTGCCCCTGAATATGTGGATTTCTGCCCTGTCTCTCCACCTTTTTCAAAAGAGGTCTTATTTTAGAAAGTATCTAGCCCTTTTCCCATGCCTTATCACTTGAGAAGCTTTAGCTAGTACATAGTCATCACTGTTTTGGTTAAACTTCGTTTACAGATATTATCATCATCAGTACACCCTTAGGAGTTCAGATACCCGTCTCCTGTCAATCCAGTTACTAACAAAGAAATGGTGCTGATTATCAGTTGTGTCACCTCAGTCAGGTTTTTCACCTCACTAAACCTCAGTTTCTTTACCTATGCAAAGAAATGAAGAGTTCCTTCCTAACAAAGCTGATGAGATCATCAAATAGGATAAAGCACCTAGCATGGGGAGAGGCAGTATAATTTAGTTTGTAAGCAGACCTATTTTGTAGTAAGGTCTGAGTTTAAGTCCTAATTCCACCACTTAGTGGTATGACTTCAGGCTAGTTACTTAACCTCATGAAGCTGCAGTCCTCGTATGTGGAATGAGATGGTGGTAGTGTGTCTTCCTGGTGAGTATTGAGATATAGCACATAGGAAGTGCTCAGCAAAGACCCCGCTTCTGCCTCTTTCTCTCTCTGTAAAGGGTGCAGGCCAGTGATGCTGTCTCTCCTTTATACTTCATTAGGTTGTTGCAAATACCCCACTTCTGCCTCTTTCTCTCTCTGTAAAGGGTGCGGGCCAGTGATGCTGTCTCTCCTTTATACTTCATTAGATTGTTGACAGGATCGAGTGAGAGGAAATGTGCTCTTAAAACTAGGAGTTTAGCATCGTTACACAAGATGTACAGCAGACTGGGTGAAGATGGTCTGCTTGTAGAAGTCCAGGGAGTCAGTCCAGTGGGGTTTTGACCTTTAACTTGAAACAGGAAGATTAAGACAAGTAATTACTTCCTTTGTTTGTTTGTTTGTTTGTTGCAATGGATATTTTTTAAACATCAGGTGAGAGGGTAGTTTGATACTAGTAATTGCTTGGCAGTTGACTAAAATGTTAAATATTTTACTTATTTGACTTAGCTAAATTATACTCTAAATATAAGGAGCATGTTTGCCTTGACAAGTGCTTTAAAAAGCAGAACCAGTGCTAGTTCATACAGACAACTGTGACTTTGATTGTGTTAACTTGCTAGAAAGTAACCATTTCTCTGTTAGAAACTGTTTTAACAGGGAAGCTGCAGAGAGCATGGGGGAAGGGATAATTCATGAGTGCTAATTGCTTGGCTGTTAATTTTCATAAGTGTTGATAGAAGCAGTTCCTTAAATTAAACTTTGTTTAAAATGTATCAGGGGAAATATTCCACAGTGTCGAGCCTGAAGTGAAAATTAATATGAATGCTGTGGCAATTAACACATACTGGTTAATAGCTTTTAGCAGCATTTTGGGATGATAGTCCTTAAATACATTTTTGCGTGCTGCTCTTGTTTCAGCATTGTTCCAGTCTATGTCTGGATAATTATGAACAAATGTTTTCTACAATCACTGGCATTAAATAGCTCTCTTCAAAGGAAGTCACTTAAAACTTTGCAGAAAGTGTGAAGCCACTGAGAAATGTTGCAAACTCAGAAAAGGTCAGCGAATTGCCTTTAGAGGAAAATGCTCCTCATCTGAACTTGGAATATTTGCTATTATCGTGGGAATGGTCCCCTCTAATATGTTAAGCTACTTTACTTTCAGGATCTCTTTCCGAAAAATTATAACCTGGACTTCTTAGTGCTGGTTATGTTTCTAGACAGCAGCTTTTGCTTATTGCTGCCTGAGCTGAGGCATGGCCTTGAGCCTAAGGACCTTCTGGCCTTTGACCTTGCTTCTTTCCTCTGACCAACATTTCTGCCTCCTTCCCCCCCACCCCCCCCCCGCCACCCCGATGCAGTTGGCTGCATCGGTCTCAGAGAGAGAGAGAGAGAGAGAGAGAGAGAGAGAGAGGGAATATCTAAGGTAACTGTATTTTGAATTAGGAGCTGTTTGTCTCACTTTTCCATTGGCTTTATTTTACATACCTTTTTCAGTAAAGGAGAGTAAAGTCCCAACATCATTTCAGCAGTTACTCTCTCGGCAACTTACCTCTGTGACTGTATTTTGTTAGTCTTCCTTTTTATAGACCAGTTTTTATTAGTCTGTTCTAGTTCTAAAGCAAGATATTAGATATTTGCTACCTTTTTACACACCATGGTATACCAATAAAAAGACCAAATTCATTAATTTAAAAATGTCTTAAAAAAAGTTTTTTCTTAAATAAATTTATTTATTTATTTATTTTTGGCTGCGTTGGGTCTTCGTTGCTGCGCACGGGCTTTCTCTAGTTGCGGTTAGTGGGGGCTACTCTTCATTGCGGTGTGCGGGCTTCTCGTTGCGGTGGCTTCTCTTGTTGCGGAGCAAGGGCTCTAGAGTGCAGGCTTCAGTAGTTGTGGCTCTCAGGCTTTAGAGCGCAGGCTCAGTAGTTGTGGCACGCGGGCTCCGTAGTTGTGACTCGTGGGCTCTAGAGCGCAGGCTCAGTAGTTGTGGCGCACTGGCTTAGTTGCTCTGCGGCATGTGGGATTTTCCTGGACCAGGGCTTGAACCCGTGTCCCCTGCATTGGCAGGCGGATTCTTAACCACTGCACCACCAGGGAAGCCCTAAAAATGGATTTTACTGAGATATTGCCCCCTTACCATTATACTAATGCAGTGCTCTTCCTGTTGCTTGACATTATACTGAAAATCCTGAGGGCCGACTTTGGGATTTTTGCCTGGGTGGTATTCAAAATGAACTAAATAGGAATCTTACAACAAAAAGAAAGCATTTTCAAAAAAAAAAGCATTTTCAGCATCCTATTCTGAAGTTAAATTCTCAAGGCTTAGCTCTTAAAACTAGGTTATTCCACTCTGAGCTCTTTCTGTCCAGGCCTCATTTCTGCAGTTTGTTCTGAGCCCTGCCAGTCTGTGGAGGCTTCCTCTGATTGTGGAGCCATATTCTAGAAACTTCCAACAGAGGTAGAATTCACCATCAACTTAGAGGCTTTTCAAAGGAAGGCAGAATTTTGCAGTGGGAAGAACATGTTTGTCAGGCTTGGGTTAGAATTCTAACTTTGCTATTTACTTGCTGTGTGATACTGGGCAAATCACTTTGCCTCTTTAAGCCTGTTTTCATATCTATAAAATGAGGTTAATGATACTTATCAGAAAATGTTGTTGTGAGTATTTAATGAAAATTATAAATGCATACATAGCAAAGTGCCTGGTATATGGTCAGTGCTGAGAGATGTATTCGTTTCCTTTTACCACATTGCCATTTATTTACTTTCTATTTAGTGAGGGTCTACTGTGTACCAGGCACGATTAAGTAAAATCTGGATACAGTAGTGAGCAAAAACAGATCTGGTTTCTGACCTCATGAAGCTTCCTCTCTTGGCAGGAGGATAGATGTTATATAAATAATCACCAAACAAAGTGTAAAATTGCAGTCATAGTATATATAATCAAAGCCAATTAATTACCAAGTTCCAGGAGAGATACTTGGGGCTTTGAGAGAGTTATTGTACGGGCATCTGACCTAGTCTGGGGGGGGGCGGTCAGAAATGGTTATCCTTGTGAAGGTGCCTCTTGACCTGAGAGCTGAAGGCTAAGAACTAGCTAGGTGAAGTGTGAGGAGAAAGAACATACAGAGGATCTGAGGCAAGGGGGAGCTTGGAAATTTGGAGGAACTGGAAGAAAAGGCTGTGTGGCTGGAGACCCAAGGGTGAGGTAGATTGTGGTGCAGGTGAAGCTGCAGGGGCAGACCACAGGTGGCTGGTAGAAGTGTCCTCTGTAATCTAAGAATATGGGAGAGCCTGGAACACGTTTAATGAGGAGGGAAGGTAAGCAGGTTTGTATTTTGAAAAGATCCCTGAAGCTCTGCTGAAGGGAATACACTTGAGAAGGGTTTGTGAGGCTAGAGAGACCCATCAAGAAACTTTTTGCAGTGGACCAGGTAAGAAAGATGATACCTTGGGCTTACTTATTGGAAATGGAGAAGGAGTAGATGAATGCAAGAGATATGTAGTTGGTAACAGTGATAGGACTGGATGATGGATTGATTATATGGCAGGGAATGGGGGAGAAAGGAGGTTCAAGGATGATTTCTAGATCAGATTCTGGCTTGAGGAACTGAATAGACGATGATACCATCCCTGAATTAGGAAGCACCGAAAGAGGGCCGAGGGTGAGGCAGAAGTTACCATCGTGAGCTGGTTTGGGCCTACTGACCACAGATCATAGCCTGTTACCATGTCCTTGAAGACACTACACATATTCTTTTTTGGAGGGGATAGGGTGCACCCTGTTTGTTTGGTTTGTATTTGGGGCGTCTGAGGCAGTGGTCTCTGAGATGAGAGTGGGCTAGGAGGCAGGAGCCTCTGTTTTGCTTCCGCTTCATAGCCAGCTTTGGAACTTTGGCTAAGGGATCACCTCAGAAGTGGGTCACCTCTTCTCTGAGACAGGGCTATACTCTCAGATGCCTCACCCAGCTCATCAGGCCATTAAGAGGAGAAAATGAGAGAGTAATTTTAAATGAGGCAGATGTCAGGTGTCATTTAAGAAAATATACTGATTGTAATGCTTGGACGTTAGGGGAATAAGAGGTAAAACGTGGACATATTTTTGTTATAACGAGATTACTGTTGTGGTACTACCCTCTTCCTGGCTAATTAATTACAAGATTAGCCGGTGAAATCTGGTTGGAATGAATATCAAACACTGAGTCCCCAGGGAAAGCATGGGAGACAATCTGTTTTATAGGTGTGGTGGGGACTGGGGATGGTGGGATTTTATACTGAGCTTTCTCATCTGGGGCACCTCGCTCTGCATAATTTGCAATGAAGAGATTATCTAGTTGCTTAAAGTACTAGGCCCTGATTTTATTATCTTGAAAACAGCTATCCAGAAATATCAAATGACAGCTTAGGGTCACCCAGATGGGCATAGAATCTAGGTGTTCTAATCCTTAGAGATTTTAATTTTCATTCTTAATGGCATTCGTATTTACAAAATGGAAACCAGAGTTCAGGTACTGGAAGACCATGTGGTGGAAAGAACACAGACATGAAAGATGTTTTAGCCGTGGCCATACTGTGGAGTCTGGGACAGGGCACCTCCCAGCTCTCTGACAGAGCCTCAGTTTCTGCATGTTTAGAATGAGGAACTTGACTTAGGTGATCTCTTGGATTCCTTTTGGCTTTAAGATTCCATAGTTTTGTGATTGGGAGGTAATTGACATCAGTGACATGTAGAAGGTTATAGATGGGAAAACTTGAACTCTTGAAGAATTGATCTTCTACATATATGTTGCTACTTTCCTCTTTTAATTGATCATAACAGAACTGTGGTGGAGGGAGCATTATCTCCATTTTACAGATGAGGAAACTGAGGCTCAGAAAGAGAAAGTGACTTGCTCAAGGAGATCCCACTAGTATTTGGCAGAGCTGGTATTCAAGTCCTATTCCATTAAGACAGCTTTCTTTCTTAGACTGTTTTACAGTCATTGATATGCAGGAAACAAAATATTATTAAGAATTGAAATTTTTCAAAATTTAAAACCAAAATACTTTTCCCTTTACCAGTGGACTTGAAATCTGACAGACTGGTTTAGCTCTTATTATCAATTGTGTCTGTTGAGTGAGTTACTGCATTTTGTAAGCCTCAATTTTCTTACATGTAATAAAGAAATGATGAGATACGGGGCTGGGGAAGGGAAATGCTTTACACACCAAATCTAGTGTATGTCCCACAAATGCTTATTTCTTTCCACTGATCTTCCTGGTATGCAGAGTGGATTCATTCATCCGTCCATCCATCCATCCAACAAATTATTTACTAAGTGCCCACATTGTACTGTTTCATTTTAAATGTTTATGACATAATGGCTCTGTGCTAGGCACTGATGAATCAGACAGGGCTAATCACCATAGAGGAATTTGAAGATAAGAGTGGCCATATAGCCAACAAGTGGAGGAACCACCCTTCATAGTCAGGGTTGTGCCCTGTGCTGGAGACTATGACAGCGGTCCATGACTTCAGGTACATCTGATTGAGCAGAGGAACAGACCCATGAACAACTAACTGTAGAGTAAATGTGGTAGGTACTGCAGTATAGGTCGATATGGAAGACTGGAATTGGGAGGCAGCAGTGACGTTCACCCAGTTTGTTATCCTAGGTGAGTTTGTCTAAATTTTGATTGTATTAATTCCTAGAGGGCAACTTTGGTCACTCTTTAATGAAGCCCAGCTTGGCACTCTCCACACATAAATGTGGACTTTTTAAAAAATGGCAGTGATAAATTTCAAATGTCATTACTCTCTGAGGCTTGCAGCTACATGGCAGTATCATAAGAGCAGTGTTTTATTA